>NW_027223326.1:5922644-5967037 GCF_030449975.1 Polyergus mexicanus | reverse complement strand
AAGCAGTGGTATCAACGCAGAGTACTCTATTTTTACATATCATCTTACTATTTTTATATTATGTTTTTATAGTTTATATATTTTTACATTACACACACACACACACACACACACACACACACACACACACACACAAACACACAAATTATTCAATAAAAATTATCATTATTATTATTAAGAGTTTCAATTATTTCTGCGTCTTCACTATATTTCTTACTTATTATTATTTAGAAAGTGTCAATTATTTCTGCGTCTCCATCATTCCCTTACGCTATCCATTTTCTACTCGCAAGCACCCAGGCGCTATCCTTCTCATATCCATACGCTATCCTTATCGCACAGTCTAGCAAACGTCTCGCGCTATCTCTCTCCAACGTGCATGTGATTACCATTAGCGCTATTCTTCTCCAACGTGCATGCGAAGCTGTTCAGAAGCCGTTTGATAGCTGTTCGATAGCTATTCGATAGTGGTTTATGCATGCGAAAGCCATCCTTCTCATACCTGTATGTTATCTTTTTCCTACTCGTGGATACCTCGCGCTATCTCTCTCTCTCTCTCTCTCTCTCTCTCTCTCTCTCTCTCTCTCTCTCTCTCTCTCTCTCTCTCTCTCTCTCTCTCTCTCTCTCTCTCTCTCTCTCTCTCTCTCTCTCTCTCTCTCTCTTTCTCTCTCTCTCTTTCTCTCTCTCTCTCTCTCTCTCTCTCTCTCTCTCTCTCACGTGCATGTGACGTCTTGTGCTATCCCTCCATACCCTTGCGAACACTATCTTTTTCCAGACCTATCGTCTCGCGGACGCGTGCGTTTTCTCTTCCTCGCGGTTCCCTCGCCTACCGATTTCGCCGCGGTTCCCCTCCCCTTCCGCGGACCCCTCGCCAACCGGTTGTGTCACGGTTCTTCCGCATTTAGATGTTACTAATACGTGCGCTGTAAAAAACATCAATTTTCAGTTACGGACGACTTTTAACATTTTTTATATCTATAATGGCTCAAAGATGGCTCGAAGATGGATCGAAACGTTTATATATTAAATTATTAATTTTAATCTTTAGATTTATTTTGCGTCCTCTATCTTACACACGGCTCCTATTAGCCCTCTATAATATTTTTGTTACTTAACATTGTGAGCCTTTAAAATTTTATTATAAAATATAAATGTTACATGTCTATAGACAATAATTTTTAATATATTTATTTTATTTGTATATAAGTAATTAATTTGTCATTTTATGTATTTAAAATTGTTTCGATAGTTGTTCAACAGCTGTTCAATAGCCGTTAAATAGCTGTTCGATAGCTGTTCAAAACTGTTCGATAGCTGTTCAAAGCTGTTCAATAGCTGTTCGATAGCCGTTCAATAGCCGTTCGATAGCTGTTTGATAGCTGTTCAAAGTGGTCCGATGTTTCTTCGATAGCCGTTCAATAGCTGTTCGATAGACGTTCGATAGCTGTTCGATAGCCGTTCAAAGCTGTTTGATAGTTATTCGATAACTGGTTGGAAAGCGGGAGATACTTGAATATCAGATTTCGCTTTTGGAATCTATACGAATTTTCTCTATTGCATAATACGATCAAGCATTCGTGGACCGTGAAAGCCACCTCTCAGCTGAACAAGCCGCGATACGTGATCTTTGCGGTGCAGACTGGCAGAAAAAATGCTGCGTCAAAAGATATTACTACATTTGACGACAGTAAATTGGCCAACGTTAAACTCTATCTAAACTCGGAATTTTATCCCTACGATAATTTGAATTTAGATTTCGATAAAAATAGATTCGCCCTTTTGTTCGATATGTATTCTCGTTTTTACAAATCTTATTACGGATGTGATAATAATGATGTGCTATTAAACATTTCAAAATTTTTACATTGCGGTCCTCTCGCGGTTATTGATTGCTCGCGACAAAACGAGTCTGTCAAAAATTCCACCGTGGACGTGAGATTAGAGTTTGAGTGCAAGGAGGATATACCGGCAAACATTACCGCCTATTGTCTCATCTTGCACGATCGCGTTGTCAAATATTGCCCATTGACTAACGTAGTTCGTAAAATTACCTAGATCAGCAAATATCCCCTCCAATGTCAAAAATATACAAAAATTGAAATTTTGACGATCAATAGCAGTCGTACATCATTTTTGCAATCGTACAGTAATATTATCAACATGATCGCGCCAACGTTTGTGGATCTGCAAGGATTCATTATCGGACGAAACTTTGTCGTGAAGGAAATAGCGATATTGAGAAATAGATTTGTTCTCTCTAACTACTTTTTTGCAAGCCCCGTACTATGGC
Source organism: Polyergus mexicanus (assembly GCF_030449975.1). Lineage (NCBI taxonomy): Eukaryota > Metazoa > Arthropoda > Insecta > Hymenoptera > Formicidae > Polyergus > Polyergus mexicanus. Next base: position 5,964,747 of record NW_027223326.1, on the reverse strand, counting down.
ATGCGCTTACAAAATCTGAGAGATGTCAAGCTTTATAGCTAATCAGACACCACTAATCTCCTATCGTATACGTTAAAGGACACGAGAATGGCTGACCGATATACTTGACGATAATGCGAGAAACGACGTTATTATCGAGATCTCGGATGCGGACTATGAAGATATCATTTTGTTAAATAAGCTAGATGTTACTAATACTATGCGCTGTGAAAAACATTTTAAAAATTTCGCTTTACAAAATGTATTTAAAATATTCAATTAGTGAACGAATCATCATAAGGATTCAACCAAACATTATTTAGAATAAACTATTGTTAAAATATATTTTTATTCTCTTTTATTCTTCCCTTTTCCTTTTCTTATCCCAGTATGCGAGTATTAAATTTCAGTGCGTGACATTAAATAGCGGCGTCAGGCACTTTATCAGGCTACAGATGTTACATTTCAGTACATGGATAGACTTTAAATATTTGAATGGCGTATAAATAATTGTTTTGTCGTTCAATAGTCGTTTATAGCCGTTCAATAGTCGTTCAAAGCCGTTCGATAGCCGTTCGATAGCTGTTCAAAACTGTTCGATAGTGTTTTACATATTATAATAATATATTATTTATAGTTAAAAAACTTTAGATAATTGTTCGTGCTTACTTTTGTCTTCTTATCAAGTGCAGAAGGTAAGCGTTCTTTGTAAGTGATATATCCCCTACTCTAAAATGTTCGAGACAATGTCTATCCCGTTGTGTCCGTCACAAAGTCTTGAGCAGTCTGTGAAGTTTGAATAAATAGTTCGAAAATGTCAATGTTTCGCCTTAATCAGGTAAGTAGTGTTCAGTGTTTTCGTGTGCGAGATTATGTATACTTATTAAATATTATGTTTCAGTTCGTGCAAATAGATGTCATTTACCGCCGATACGGTGGATCCGTGGAGAACTGCGGTGGGCGCACGTCAATTTGTGGGGTGATACTCGCGAAGCCCGAGATGCATGCGAGTATGCATGCGTGCACCTATCGCAGTTCGAGAACATTTTTTTGCGAACTCTTTTCGGCCTCGAATCATATGAAGAAGAGGAGAATTGGGAACCGGAGGAAGAAATGTTAGAGGAGGAGGATGATGATTGGGAGGAGGAGGAAGGATGGGAGAAGGATTGGGAGGAAGAGCTTGCGGCCCCAGGAGGATAATGTAAGTATCAATTTTTAAAAATTTTATAATATTAACAAATAGATTTATTAATAAGACCTGTATTTTTATGTTTCAGATGGAGCGCCGCCATATTATATATATATATATATATATATATATATATATATATATATATATATATACATATATTTTATATTTCTGTATTTTTATATTTTTAATATTATTATATTTTTATTTTATTATTTTTATTATCTTTATTTCATTACTATTTTTTATTATTATTATTTTATATTTTATATTTTACACACACACACACACACACATTTATATTATACACATTTTTAAAATAAACATTATTATTATATATAAAAAAAAATATTGGTTATTTCTGCGCCTCCTTTCCTCTTCCTACTCCAGCATACCTCACGCTATCTTTCTTTCTCTCTTTCTCTGGCGGACGTCATCCTTTTCCCACGCTAATGCGGACACTATCCTCCTCCTACATACGTGCATGCCTCGCGCTATCTCTTTCACACTGCCTTACGAACGCCGTATCTCGCATCATCCTTGTGCATGTCTCGCGCTATCTGTCTCTCTCTCTCTCTCTCTCTCTCTCTCTCTCTCTCTCTCTCTCTCTCTCTCTCTCTTTCTTTCTCCAACATGTATGTGGACGCTATCTCTCCAACGTGTATGCGAATGCCATCCTTTTCCCACGTGCATGCAATATCATTAGCGCTATTCCTCTTCCACGCATTGGAGACGCTTCGGGCTATCCCTTTCGCATCTATTCGCGGACGCCCCGCGCTATCTCTCTCGCACCTATTTGCGGACGCTTCGCGCTATCTCTCTCGCACCTACTCGGCTTCGCCGTGGTCCCCTTTTTCCCCGCGGACCCCTCGACTACCGGTTTTGCCGTTCTACTCTTCCTCGACGCGGATCCCTCGCCTACCTGTCCCGCCGCGATCCCCCTCGCCCCTCTCCGCGGTCCCCCTCGCCCCTCTCCGCGGTCCCCCTCGCCCCTCTCTGCAGACCCCTCGCCTACCGGTTTCGCCGCGGTTCCCCGCGTGACGTCATACCCCCCGCGCCGGTTTCTCTTCGCCCTTAACCCCCCCCCCCCCCTCCTCAGAGGACCATGGCTTAGAACCGATCTTATTATTCTAGTTAAAATATTTAGTTTTTGATAATTTTACCGTGATATTTTTATGTACAGAATAATGAGAGAAATTAATTAGTATAAAAACATAATCGTTTTCAAGAAAATTATTTACAATGTATTTTTTAAACAATTATTTGTGTTTTTTTGTACTAATTGATTTGTCTCATTATTCTGTACATAAAATATTACGGTAAGATTATCGAAAATTGAATATTTTACGAAATATTTTATTTTTTATATCAAAATAAGTCAGATTAAAATATAAAATAACTGAAAAAGTACTTAATGAAAAAATACTTTATTATAGTGTTTTGGAAAGTTCTCGAGGTAAGCTACAAGAATATGTAATGAAAAATAGGGAATTCCATTTAAAGAATTCAAAGTGATTTTGATATGACCTTGATGGTGTTATTCAAGGTCATACTAATATTATTATATAATGCACCACTTAGAGCTCTACAACTTTGGCACGAAATATTTTTCATGAAAATGCGTTGTTTCCTCAAAAAATTGCTGATACGGGCGCTCTGTTACACCCTGTGTGTGTATTATAAAATAAAAATGTTGGCGGTGAAGGGATTTAACTTTCCCCTCCCCTTCCTTTCTTTTTCTCTCTTTCCCTTTTTCTCCTTTTATGATAAAGTAAAACTATAAAATACTTTTTTTTAATTTGACGCGAGCAAAATAGATTATTTACTATGATTATTTACTACGTTTTAATACGTATTTGTGGTAGATTTACTTACAAAGAATATAAACACAAATACAGCGTATTGAAAGTAATATTATGATTACTATGTATTGAACACATATTCCACCAAATATATTCCTTTTTGAATGTACATGGTGTCAGATAATTACGTTCTATTCGTTAAACTTATTTTGTTAATAACTTTTTAATAAATAATGATCAACAGCGAAAATCTTTTGAAAATTACTCAGAGCCATGTCCTTGATAACATATATTAATTGAAATCGGTGAAATCGCTCCTAATATGCATAATTGCCAAATTTTCTTATTATTAATAATACGAAACATATCTACTATATAAAACTAAAAATATGTGCACATTCTGTTATTTTTATACTTTTTCTTCAGTTGTTTTAATAATTTAGCGATTGCCATGCGCATGATCGTCTTTGTTATTATAAGAAATCGTTGAAATGTCACATGTCTGTAGATGAGTAGCATTTCGGTAAGACGTTTTTTCCTTTCTCGCTACGATCGACGTATCTCGTTGCTGAATTATCGTGGTACTAAAATCGTGGTAATAAAACATATATAAAACCGCCGAAAAAACATGTCAAAGCCGTTATCATCTCAATTGATTATTATGATTCATCACGACGAAAAAAAAAAAATATTGACAAGAATTAAAAAGGTGTATTAAAAAAATCGCATGCATACTTTGTAAATTATATATAGGGAAATTCAAAAAATGGTGAATGTTCGGATTAACTTACACCTCACGGATCATTTTCACTTTTATATATATTGTAAAGGATATATTCCTAAGTAACACACATCATTGCAAAGTGAATGCGAGGACGGGGGAAGGGCGAAACTCTTCTTCCTGCACTCCCACTTCCAAAAAAATTAACCTAACCTAAACCAATTCTTATTTTTTTAATAAAAATTAGGTTTGGCTTTAGTTAGTTTTTGTGTGGGGATGCACGGGGAGAGGCAAAGCCTCTTCCCCGCCTACGCATTTACATTAATACTTAAATATACAACTAATATAAAATTCATATTTGGAGAAGTTCAAATTATCGTACAATTTAATATTTGATCTTATCGTACAATTTAATTGTTAATAATTTTTTAATAAACCACGACCAACGATTAAAACCTCTTGGATGTTACTTAGAGTCACCTTAATAACATATGTCAAAGTCAAGGTCATCCGTGAGACTGCCCATTTTATGTATAATGCCAAATTAAGTTCTTTTGAAATAGAGTACTGATTCAAATATATTTGCTACTTGATTAAAATAACTAATTCCTCTTTGTAAATATTTAAATAAATAATTTTTATAAATTAAAGAAATTTTTGGGGGATTTAATATATTTTTTTTTCAGTGTACATTATTGAATGCACAAAAATCTTGACGCGCACGCGTGTATAGCAGGTTATCTCTTTTCTAGTTTTTTCATAAATTAGTTTTACTACATTCGTATTATTCAGATTAACATTTCTTATAAACGTAATAGTATCCGCGCATTAAATTATAATGCAATATCGATTCTGACTGTACTTAACTTCCTCTATAGAAGGGACGGTTTAAATATTGTATTTCAGCTGTGCCTGTGGCGTGATTACACTTGAAGTGTCGAACACATCAAAACGTACAACGGTACAAGGTCGCGATTGTTACCGTTCTCGCGATTATTTCCCGTAATTATTATCTATAAAGTTATGTCTGTTAATACATACGAACAAAATATCGCGCTACGAATACTTTTCTCTATGCATATTTCTTACAAAAAACTATTCTTTCTTCTGTCGCAGGTTTTTGATAGAATACGATTGGAATTTCCCGGTACCTTAAATAAAATCTTTCCTGTGAAGGGCGATGTGGGCATGCCGGAGCTGGGTCTACAGCCCGAAGACAAGGATATGTTAATACAACGAGTTAACATTGTTTTTCATAGCGCGGCCACTGTACGTTTTAATGAGCCATTGAAAGTAGCCGTAAATCTAAACACAAGGGGCACAGATCGTATGATAGATTTGTGCAGGCGTATGACAAACCTTATTAGTGTCATTCACGTTAGTACGGCCTACAGTAACGCCGATCGACGAGAAATTGAGGAATCGATATATACGTAAGCAATTATACATAAAAAAATACAAACATTTCACAAGTAAAAGTCTTTGAAGATCTTCAATCTAACTATATCTTGTCGCGAAGATACTCTGCATTTCTCACGGAATTGCATTAGATTATTTATTTGTTTTTATATATTTTGTATATTTTTATATATTGTTTCTGCATATTTTTTTTATACGCGACACAAACCAGATTCTACAAAATTATGTTCACTTTTCGACACAATAATAAAAATAATTTTCAGCACAATAATAAACATGTATTTAACAACTTTAGAAAAATACTCTTATAATGATACATTTTGCTAATGTTACAGCACAGAGATAAAACCGTACACAGTAATTGATATATGCGAAAATTTAGACGATGAGACGATAGGAATAATAGAGAAAAGGCTGATTGGTAATCATCCAAATACCTACACATTGACCAAAGGTCTAGCAGAACAAATTGTATTGTCCAAGGGAAGCGGTCTACCAATCGCGATCGTAAGACCGAGTATAGTCTGCGCTGCGTATCAAGAACCATTTCCAGGCTGGGTAGATAATGTTTGCGGTATTACAGGTATAATCTATATTAAAATAAATTTTATTGAAATTTTGATGGCCATGCTGCTCGGGAAAAAAAGTCGATATATAATCGAATATAAATATATATAATCATATACAAAATATGTGTCCGTACATGTGTGTATGCTCTCCCTCCCTCCTTCCTCCCCCTCTCTCCCCTCCCACCTCTCCGTCTCGTATAATCTCTATTCTACAAGAAAAAAATAAGAATAATTAAAAATTAACTAAAAAAATAATTTTAATATAAATTTATATGTGTAATTGTATATAAGGATTTTTTTCTTATTTCTTTAAATTCCACTCCTTTAAAAAAAAAAGTAATTACGCAAAAATTATTTTCCTAATTATTTTTTATTTGTCCTTCTTATTATTTTTTCTGTACATATGGACAGAGATTAAAAGAAAGGAAACATAAATATATTTTATTATATTTATATTTGATTATATAAGTTTTTTTGGTGAATATACATAATAGATCACATCTTACCGATTTCATTGCCACTTGGATATGTTATAGGAGAGGTTGTTCTGAGTAATTCTCCACAAAATCAAATGGTGAACGGTATTAGTTTAGGAGATATAACATAAATCATAGTTTGATAATATCTTAATAGATATATTTTTCCTTAGATTTTATGTGAAATGATATTAGGAAGAGTGAAGTTTGTGTACGCCGTACTAATCTGTTTGTCACCTTCTAACTAGAAGAAGTTTTGTTTACATCATTTAAAGAAGAGAGGCTCTTCCCTCCCCTGTCCATGCATTTACTTAAATACTTAAATGTACAACTAATATAAAATTCATACTTGGAGAAGTTCAAATTATTACATATAATACTTATTCTTATTGTACAATTTAATTGTTAATAACTTTTCAATAAACAACGAGCGATGGATAAAACTTCTTGGATGTTACTTAGGCTCGTGTGGGATTGCTGATCCCCCATCGGGCGCCTCCCCAGGTGGCGAATTGGGGAATGTTCGCCGGCTTGCCGGAGGGTATCGGGAAAATAAAATATCCAGGGTGGACCAAAATCAACAACATGGAGAGCAATGAAGAAAACAATCGTAGGAAATAATACCACAGGTGGCAGCTCAAGTAATTATTTGGAAAATTCACAGAAGTAGATCCTATGGATTCTGAGGGGGACCAAACAATGCTTACCAACTTTCATCTTAAAAACAATCCGCCGGACGAGACGGAAATTCATAAGAAAAGATGCGAGCTTTTTACTGAAAAAAATCACAAACTGCTCAACAGAATTAAATCCCTAGAGGATAGTTTGGCTATCTTCGAGAAAGATATATCCTATAACACAGATGCGGGGGAATTTATATCTTCACAAAAGAAAGTAATAATTCTCCAAAATCACCGTAGCTAGATGATTAAGTCAAGAAAGAATAAAAAGAGGAAAGTCAATAACTTTCCAGAGAAAGACAACTCTCCTCCAAATACTAATCTTCCTCTACAACAACTGCAGCTAACTAAATTTAAATCTAAAAATCATAATAAAGAAGCTGCTCCTCCACCAACTTATATCAGTAGGCTAAATGATATTAATAAAATCACTGAAGAACTGTGGAAAATGGAATTTAAAGAAAAAATTACTGCTCTACCTAACCTAACCCACAGATATTGAGATCAACTGCCTTAATGGAGAAGAATATCGTACAATTACTAAAATGTTATACGAAAAAATAAAATTAGGAAACAAATTAGAATGGCATACCTTTGCCGATAAAAACTCCCGTCCGTTTAGAGAAGGCAAGAGAACTTGACCCTTTTACTGACCCTACTGCCATTGTTGATGACTTCAAAATCCTATCAGCAGTCAATATTCTCAGGATTGAGTACAAAAAAAAATTAAATAATGAAAAAAAGATGACTAAATCCCAAACCAAACTCAGACTTCTTATGCTCACTTTTGAAAATTCTGAGTCAATAAACAAAATATATAATATCAAAATCATTACTTTTCAAATCGTCAAAATTGAAGCAATTCGTAAAAATTCAAATAAAATTGTTCAATGTAAAAATTGTCAAGGCTTTAATCACGTTCGCAATAGCTATCATAGGAGAATCCGCTGTGTCAAGTGCGCTGGGGAATATCTCTCTGAGGTATGCCCCAAATCCAAAGATTCTAAACTGTCTGTGCCAACTGCGAGGAAGCACACACTGCTAATTACAAAGGATATAGTATCACTCAAGAACTACAAAAACATAGAAATGAAATTACCAATGGCAGGAAAATGATTTATATTCAATCTAAACGAATAGTGGAAGAAAAGCAGTTTGAATTAAAGGAAAAACTAACTGAGGAAAATCAAGCTACCCTGGTTAAAAAAGATGGAGTCATTTATGCGGATAGTGTTAAACAGGATCCTAGGATCCATCTATCATGTATTTCTTGAATTGAAAGGAAAATTACAAAAATTATTGGAACTCTGGAAAGTTTTATTAGTCGCCTGGATCAGCAGGATAAGTTTTACAAAAGGAAGTTTGACATGATAAACAGTCAACTAGCTACAAGTAGAAATAAAAATGACGGGTTCAATTAAGATTGCAACCTGGAATGCAAATGGTCTACGTCAACGTAAAAATGAACTAGAGGTTTCCCTGGAAATTCAAAAAATTGACATTTGTCTAATTTCCGAGACCCATTTTACGAGGGAATCCAATTTTAATCTACATGGATTTAAGATATATTACTCCATTCACCCATCCAATAAAGCTAGGAATGGTGCTGCTGTTATAATTCGAACCAATATAAAACACTATGAAGAATCTAAAACATCTTTAGAAAATATTCAAGCCTGCACCGTTTATGTTCAAACACAACCTATCATTATATGCTGTTTATAGTCCACCCAAGCATAATATTACGCAAGACGAATATACGGAATTTTTGCTCTCCTTAGGAAACATCTTCATTGTGGGAGGAGATTTTAATACAAAGCACACATACTGGTGCAATAGATCTAATTCAATCAAAGGCAAAGGACTCCTCCATGCGGGCAAATCAGTAAAATGCGAGTTTTTCTCCAGTGGCAGCCTTAGTTACTGGCCCACCGATTCAAATAAACATCTTGATATTATTGATTTCTTCGTCACTAAAGGTTTGTTAGCAAATTATATTGAGATCGAGACGTCTCGATATCAGCTCTGATCACACCCCAATTATCCTGACACTTAGCGATACTTTTATATCCAAGACTCCATCATCATTCACTAAAACTGACTGGAAGGATGGTTCGAACTATCTTGAAAAATACATTGTGCTTAACATTCCACTTAAAACTCATGACCAGTTGGAAAAAGAAGTAAAATCGTTTACCGAACTACTACAACTGGCAAGAACCAACACTTTAATAACCAAACAACCTATGTCTACAACGAACTTCTCTATCGAAATAAAAGAATTGATAAAAGATAAAAGAAAAGTACGCAGGAACTAGCAGAGAACTCGAGACCCTGATCAAAAGAGTCTTTAATAAGATAAATCAAAAGTTAAAAAGACTTCTATATAAAACCAGAAATCAAGGAATAGTTAAATATCTTCAGGGACTAACAGCTGACGTGGATATAAATTACTCTCTTTGGAAAGCAACTAAGCGCATTAGAAGACTAATCATTAATTTGCCATCCATTAGGAAACAAGATGGTTTATGGGTCAAAAGTAGCCAAGAAAAAGCAGACCTCCATCCTGATCATCTTGAAAATGTTTTTCAACCGTATGATTTTCATACAGATGTTCCAGATCTGGTTATCGAGGAATCACGAAAAACCACTTCTATCAAACATGTCTCTCCTAAAGAGATCCGAAAAGAGATAAGTTGTTTAAAATTTAAAAAGCTGCTGGATATGATTCCATCACGGTCCAAGTATTAAAAAATTTGCCTGATAAAGGAATTATGAAGCTGACTCACTTATTTAATGCGTCTATTCGTTTAAGATATTTTCCCAAACAGTGGAAGATTGCTGAAATTATTACTATCCCCAAACCTGGTAAATCTCTAAATGAGATTACTTCTTACAGACCAATCTCACTTTTTCTACTTACAGCCAAAGTATATGAAAAACTTATTATTAAAAGACTGAAACTGATTGTGAATTCTAATCACCTTCTTCCTGATCATCAATTTGGATTCAGAGATAAACATTCGACTATTGACCAGGTTCATGACTGATAAAATTGAAGTGGCGCTGGAGGACAAAAAAGTTTGCTCCGCTGTATTGCTCGATCTGTATTGCTCTATCTCAGACATTCGATAAAATTTGGCACGAGAGACTAGTATTCAAGCTTAATGACAAAATGCTGTCGAGATCTTTTAGCGAATTGCTGATATCCTATCTACAAGACCGCAGCTTTAAAGTGAGAAGTGATGATATATATTCCGAATACCGGAAAATTGCGGCAAATATTCCTCAAGGCAGCGTATTAGGGCCCATTTTGTATCTTCTCTACACTGCTGACATTCCAAAACTTCCAGAAGTCGTGGCAACCTATGCAGACGACACAGCGGTTCTCGCTATTAATATCAACTCAAATATAGCAACCAAAAACTACAGAGTACTATAAATCAGATTGTAGATTGGACTCTTAGATGGAGAATAAAATTAAACGAAGACAAATTCCAACACATAAATTTTAAAAGCTGCGTTGAAAAGCGCACATTAAAATCAAACGGAATCAATTGTGTAAACTGCGCTCTAAAATGGAATGGATGATCAGAAGGAACTCTAATTTATCAGCACAATAAACTTCTACTCTATAAACTAATCCTCAAGCCGATGTGGACTTATGGCATTCAGCTTTGGGGATGCAGTGCAGACTCAAATGTAAAAATTATTCAAACTTTTCAAAATAAGATTCTTAGAGATATAATTGAGGCACTGTGATACTATCGGGACCTGGATATTCATCATGATCTACGTATAAATATTATTGTAGAAAAAAGAAAGTTAGCAGCTAATAGACATAATCTACGTCTTGCCAACTATACCAACCGATTGGCTGCACTCCTCCTTCATCCTGAGTTTAGGTTCAGATGTCTGAAGAGGGTAAAATCTACTGACTTAATGAGCCAAAGTGCAAACGAGCAATAAGTTTACCCCTTTTTAAATCCACCTGAGCTGATGGACTCTTTCTTAAATAACTTTTTGTGACCTTAATAAAAGGTCACAAAAAAACTTACTAGTAACCCCCCTTATATAAAAAATATATTGTAAAACAATCTTTATTTTCATTGACTGGTTCAATTGTCCGCTAGCTTGCTAGCTTCCAAAAAAAAAAAAAAAAAAAAACGTTACTCAGGGTCATGATCTTGATAACATATGTCATAATCAAGATCATTGGGGTGAGTTCCTTATAATATGTTTACCGTTTTATGAACAAAAACTATTACAACACAGACGATATAAAAATTAAATGGAAGGCAGCATTGGTTTAGGAATATATGTATAACAAAAAAGAAAGATTGGGTTAGGTTAAAGCTTTTTGGGATGAGAGTGCAGAGAGGAAGGGACTTCGCCTCTCTCCCGCCAATACTTAAAAGTCGTAGACAGACTTTTTCAATGAAGAAGCAACAGATTCTTACAGTGCAAGCTTTACTGTACGACGAAACTTTACTGTCAAACTTTAATTTGTCATATCTCCTAAACCAAGACCATCTCCCACTTGACTTTTCGGGAAGTTACTCAGAAAAAATAATCTCTATAATGTACCTAAATGGGGATAAAATTGGTGAAGTGTAACCTATTATTTAGTATATTTTTCCAAGACTAAATTGCTTTATACCATAGAAAGTTATTAGAGATGAAAAAAAAGACACGCTAATATACAGGGTGCCATTTTAATCAATACACGCAAATATTTCATAAAATAAGCAAGACGAAAAAAAATGTTTTATACAAAAGTTGTAGAGTTCAGAGGGGGACACTGGGGATGAAAATATGGACTTGGCTCTGAGTGACCTTTTCAAGGCCAAGTCAATGTGATCAAGGTTTTCTTAAAACTCCCCATTTTTTATTGCATATTCTTGTAGCTTATCTCGAGAGCTTTTCAAAACACTATAATAAAGTATTTTTTTATTAAGTACTTTTTGAGTTATTTTATATTTTAATCTGACATTTTGATATAAAAAATAAAATATCTCGTAAAATATTTAATTTTCGATAATTTTACCGTAATACTTTTATGTACAGAATAATGAGACAAATCAATTAGTAAAAAAATATAATTTATAAAAATTTTTTATAAAAACAATTTATAAAAAAATAATTGTTTTTAAGAAAAAGTATGTAATTATTTACAATATATTTTTTTAAACAATCATTTGTTTTTTTCTTTACATTAATTGATTTGTCTCATTATTCTGTACGATAAGATTATTGAAAACTAAATATTTTACGAGATATTTTATTTTTTTATATCAAAATATATCAGATTAAGATATAAAATAACTCAAAAAGTACTTAATGAAAAAACACATTGTTATAATGTTTTGAAAAACTCTCGAGATAAGCTACAAGAATATACAATAAAAAATGGGGTTTCATTTAAGAAAACATCGATCACATTGACTTAGCCTTAAAAAGGTTACTTAAGGTCAAGTCCATATTTTCATCATGTGTTCCCCTCTGAATCCTACAACTTTTAAAACATTTTTTTTCATCTTGTTTACTTTCGAGATATTTGCGTGTATTGATTAAAATGACTCTCCCTGTATATAATTAACCTAACCTAACTACTTTCTTCCACTAATGACCGTAACATTAACTCAACGGAAGAATTTTATTAAATATAACGAGTTATATTATATAATAAAAAATAAGAGTATATTAAAAATTTAAATTGCATGAGAACAAGCGTTTTTAATGAATTAATTTTCTTCTATATTAATATCAATTATATAGATGCTTACACACATTATATCCCATTATTTGATAGGTATAATGACGGAGATAGGTAGAGGTACTATTAGGAGCATCGTGTGTAACGCAAATTTAATAGTAGATGTTGTACCTGTCGACTTTGTTGTCGATACCTTAATATGCGCTTCTTGGTATAACGCTATGCAACGTACCGATACAATAAGAATTTACAATTGCACCAGCAGTGCACTGCATCCGATCACGTGAGTATTTGTGGGAAACTGAAACAAACATAGTGAAACAATAAAAAAAAATGATTTTTGTAGATGGCGCGAATTTGGACATCTTACGAGAAAGCACGCCATAGAGTCCCCGTCGAAATATGTAATGTGGTACCCAGATTTTACATTTAGGACAAACAAATTTATTCATGCTATTATGGTAGCTATGCTGCACTTCTTACCTGCGTTTATCATAGATCTTATATTAAGGGTCCGAGGTTACAAACCTATGTAAGTGCCCTTCCTCCCCTCCCTCCCTCTCTCTCTCTCTCTCTCTCTCTCTCTAGAAAAAAACAAAAATTTTATTTATGATAATGTTTCGACGCATCATTTTTTTTCAGAATGATGAAAATTACCAAACGCTTCGAGCGCGCTGCTAAAACCGGAGAGTTCTTCGCGATAAACGAGTGGAAGTTCTGTGCTGATAACATGACGAAACTAGTGAAATTCGTAAAAGCGTCGGGGCATTGTAACGACTTCAATGTAGATATCAAAAGCTTGGATTGGGACACATATTTGCATCAATACATGTTAGGAATTAGAAAATATATTTTAAAAGACAATCCAGATACTTTAAATAATGCCCGTAGTCGTTTATTAAGGTAAGTCTTCCAATTTTATATATTCTTAATTATATTTTCATGTTTGCAAGATATATGCTGAGCAAGAAAAATAAGTCGATCATTAATGTATTACAGATTGTACTGGATGCATAAATTAACTAAAATATTCAGTATATTCGTGTTATTAGGAATGATCAAATGCGCCAATCGGTGATACCATCAAGAAACTATACGAAAACTTTTGAATCGTACTTCATGCGATTTTAGAGACACCACAAAAACATTACGGAGAGAAATATTTTAGGAAAGGGATATATAACTTCGAAATACTAAACTGTTGTTAAGTACTAATATACTAATTAAATCAGATATTAATGAGAAAGAGAGAGGGGGGATAGAGTAATTTATAAAATATAATTTTGAAAAATGTGAATGCAAGATTACTGTAAATATTAGAACTTTTGTTTAAAACAGTTTCTCACATATCTGTTACATTTTCCACGGTACTTACTAAGTTAGCTTCGTAGAGCTATATGACTTAATCGACCTAATCTACGATTAGCACATACAAACAAAATGTGTTTCTTATTTTGAGCTATTTTATCAAGATATACAGAGAGTCCACCAGGTCAAAGATGGAAATTTGCAAACATTTCCTTGTATTATATAAATTCACGTCAATTTCTTTTATCGATATAATTATCATGTTACAACATCGTAGTGATGAATGATAGTAAAATAATATGTATATTATTTTGAACAATACATAGATACAAAATTATTAATTAATGTGTCAAGAAAATAAGTTGTAATTTCTACATTAATCATTGTATATTTTGTATGTTATTCAAATTATTATGATTGTGAATTCTTTCTCGCTTCGAGTTTTGTAATTTTAAAATATGAAGGTCTGGAATCATACTCGAGCGCTCTCAGACCAATTATATTCGGCGTATATTGTTTCACACACGGTATATGTAAACTAAATTTTTTACATGGTATATAACCGAATATGAATAACCGAAATTTTTTAATATACGATATCGTACTCGCAAAGACTGACTTTAATTATATATTTTAAAAATAATAAAAAACACACACATATACACATACATATAGGGGACCTATACTGTATTGCCTTATTAATAATTATCAATATCAAAATGAAATTATTTTTGCTAATTCAAATACTCATAATCATATGATTAAACAATTATCATCAAATCAATAAATTTTATCGCACACCACACGCTTACAGGAACAAATAGATTTATTAAAAAGAATTTTTAAAACAAAATATCTCTTAGACATTCGTGTTGTCTGGTTAATTAATTCCTTTTGTGAAACTAAACTAACTAAAGGGACTATAGGCGGCTGTGATATAAATGATCACGCGCAAGAGCTTGTTACAGTTTTCGCGCGCGTGTATTAATTATATTATTAACAAAATTAATCCGTACACGAGGATAAAATCTCTTTAAAAATTCGTAAAATTGTATGTATATCTGTAATATGGTGAATAAAATAGTAAACATATATTTATGTATATATAATACACACATACACACACATATACACATTATGTGAATAAAAATAATATGATTGTATTACATTGTTAGACAAAATCATTATTGAATGAAATTCAACATACACTTTATCCGCTTAATTATTTATAAAATATGACAGCTTAGAAATAATGTTACGAGGTTTGATTTTTACTATTCTTAAGATAAATACAAGCACTTACTGCATATCAAGCATATTCCTGAATGTAAGTTTTTAAACACCTAAATTGCTTTTTTCGCGCGTAACAAATTTATTGTCTAAATATACTTCGACAAACTAATGAGATACATTATTATTGAGTGATATCATGACTATGTTTTTACATAAATGTATATTGTACACTTTTACCATGATCAAACTTGTACAAGTAATGACATAATGTTGTACAAGTAATAACATAATGTTGTAATGACATAAACGATGTTTGTAATTAATATTTGACTTCTTCGATCATAAATATTCATATATATATTATCAAAAATTTAAAATATGTTGTCAATAAAGAACTTGGCTCAAGACACATAAGAAATCCACCATTTGTTTCTGCTTCCCCTGAAAAAAAAAAAACTAGAAAGATGTGAGTCCCTTCTAACAACTTCAAGAGCTTAAAAATTCTGACAACTTTTGTTTGACTCTATCGAATTAGACAATACCCATACGGCACATGATATACAATATAGTATATGTATATATATATACATATTAACACTGTAATTAGTCTTATTTTTGCTGTCAAAAAATGTCAGGAAATGAAATGTTTATTAAACGTGTCTAAAAGAGGCCATCTAACTACATGCGAAAGTCGACCTATCTTATACGTATCGAATAGATATCAATTATACATTATACATCTATTCGACTTCACGTTTCTCTCTGAGTAGTAGACACTGGTAATGCGATCAAAATATTTTATTAATATATTTATAATATACCAAGAAATATTTTCAGTATATATTGAATAGGCTTCTAGGGTAGACATAGAAACGTTCTCAAAATGTCATAGTACGTATTCCGAATATTAATGGGATATACACAATATACGTTTGCGATATACTGCGTACATGCTCAGGATCTACCTGTGCTGTGTAGCTAATAGCTTTTAATCTACGCTTTGAATCTTCCAGTATCTCTATACCGATATCCTCTATTTTCCTCTTTAAAAACTAAGAATAAAATTACTCTTCAAAGATCATTACTGATAACAGACGATCTGATGACAAACATTATGATATCATCTGCCAAATTAAATCCAAATTGTATCCAAAAAAAGCTCCTTGCCAAAATCTTAGAATTTTGCAATTTCGGACAATTTTCCCTCTATCAACTCACAAAATTTCTACAAGTCAATCTTTTTTGCATTAACTGCAAAATCTAGTCCTTTAAATTCTTGTATAGAAATAGAGACCCCAATGAAATTATCGATTCGTATTCGTGACTCTATTCTAAACATAACGAGCTTTTTTCCAAAGTTCTTGCAATCGCGAGTTCTAACAAAAAGTACCTTTTACTTTTAACGGCCATCAACAAACAGTTCTTTTTAAATACTTTCCGTATGCATTTAAAGCCTTCTATAAATATTCTGCGTAAAAGCTCCTCTCCAATTCCATATTTTTTAGGAAAACTCCCAAGATTAATTGCAAAGTTCTGCTGATGCAAGTATTTTTCTTTTATTTCAATCTTATCCGTGGCAAATCTAAAAGTGGTCAATAAAAAAGATTTATAATACTTTTTATTCCAACCCACTTATCGAAAGCAAAGATTGAATCGATATTTAAATAATTCTTTAACTTAATACGCAATGCCACATAAATGATTTTATTTTGCTAAATATCTTTGTCAGTTTTATTATTTGTGTTGTTTCTATATGGGGCATTATTTATGAAGTGATCCACTCAAATTTTCAAAGTTTTCCGATTATGCTGAAATTTACACAAATTGTAGTTTTATCAAAAGTAAAATCGTTGCCCAAATTTTTTGACTCGCGAACCAACGGACTCTCTATTAACAGGCACTTGAATTTTTATCATTTGGACCCGCGTCCAACTTCAAAGGTAAGCCGGTAAGTTCCAATAGACTACTCCGATTTTTAAAAACAAACAATAGTTTCGAAAAATTTTTTTATTCCCTTATAAGAGAGTATTTTAATCTTATAATGTCAGTTTTTTTTAATGTCAAAATTTATTTAAGATTTTTGAAAAACAAAATAAAAATCGTTTTTTCTCAAATTTAGACATTTTCAATTTTCTTTGAAAAAATCTTAAAAAAAGTAGAAATCTTCGTCTTTAAAACGAGCCCAGGATCAAGATGAGCAGGCTTTCAGTTTTCAAGATACAATCCGTTTTAAAACCGAGCGCGTCCATCCATAGTGCAGCTCGGGCGCTATTACAAGTGCAGATAGATGATCTGATGAATCCTATTGCTTGTAGCCAGGTGTGGTGACCTCTCTCACATACACATACATATATTAAATATATAAGATACTGCTACATACATATAGAGAGGGAAATATAACTTTATCGATAATTTTATCTCCGAACGATGCAATCTGAAAAATCTAAAATACAAATTTTATAACTGTAATCACATCTTTTCCAGATATAATTTCTCAATCATTCTACAACACACACATACTAAGTTTTTATATAAATAGATAAATTTAAAAAAAATTATTCCAAAAATATAATTTATACGCAATATTTTAGTTAGCAATATGTTGTCTGATATAGAAGAAATACATCTCACATTCCTTATTTTTCTCTCTTTCTCTTCTTTACTCTGATATTGATGTTTAACTAAAATATTTCGTATAAATTATATTTTTGTAAACAAGATATATAATTAAAACAATGACAGTCATTGAAAATCACAATGTAAATTCCTCGGGCATTATATTTTCGTATAAATTTTTTTTTTATTTATCTATTTATATAAAAACTTACTATGTGTATGTAGTAAAATAATTGAGAAACTTGTAATGGTCCGCTTTCGTGAGCGCGGAGTAGCTCGGCCGAGATCAGGGTTCATGAAATGAAAATTTGGGCTATTATATTTTTACATAATATTACATTATCATATTTTTATTTTTGTATAGACTGCATGGAAATAAAATTA
The DNA here is from genome assembly GCF_030449975.1 of Polyergus mexicanus. NCBI lineage: Eukaryota > Metazoa > Arthropoda > Insecta > Hymenoptera > Formicidae > Polyergus > Polyergus mexicanus. The sequence goes on along the minus strand of NW_027223326.1, from coordinate 5,946,655 downwards.
AATAATATCTACAACATATTAGTATATAGTATACATTAAAACAATTCCTTCTAAAATTATGGTATATAAATATACTAACTTTTTTTTACTAACCTTATTTTTTTTAAGAAATGTCTGCGGGCAAGCGTCTCTCGAAAGTTATATTTTCGTCCCAGTATGTGGGGGGACACACTATTAAAACCACACTACAAAAACATAACACTCGTTTTTTAAATTCAACGCGTTATAACGCGTTATAACAGTTGAGCGTACTTTTGCGGTAATCTCTTGTTACGCGTATGTACACAACACGCGCGATTGAGTATCTGCCGTGCACTGACATGATCGCGTGTGCCTGCCTGCACGTGTGTGTGCATGGTACAGTCGACTTATTCCCCGATATATACATACATACATGCATGCTACAAATATCGCGGGATAATAAAAACAAATACGCATCTTTATAAATGAATATTCTCTAACCGAATAAAAAAATTATTTTCGTATTGATTAAAATTAATTCGATATATACCAGGTATATAAATATGAAACCGGAATTTTTGTATAGAAAATACACGTTTATTGTATGAAAATGATAAAAAATATTTTATTCGAAGTATTGCCCATTGCTAGCTATACATTTTTCCCATCTCTCTGACAATTCGTGGATGCCACACCAAAAAAACTGTTGCTCCTTTGAGGCAAACCAGTCATTGAGCCATTTTCGTACATTTTCGTAAGAAGTGAAGTGCTGCTCAGCAAGTGCGTGTCCCATCGATGCAAATAAGTAGTAATCGGATGGAGCCAAGTCTGGTGAGTAAGCTGCATGCGAAAGTATTTCCCAACTAAACGCCTCAATCGTTTCCTTGACCGGTTTTGCTGTGTGTGATGGTGCATTATCATGAAGCAAAATCACTTTGTGTTGCCTTTTTTGATATTCTGGTCGTTTTTCACGCAAAGCTTGATTCAAATCGATCATTTGTTATCGGTAGCGTTCAGTATTAACGGTTTCGCCAGGTTTTAGCAGCTCATAATAGATCACACCCTTCTGATCCCACCAAACACAGAGCATTGTCTTCCGTCCATAGCGATTTGGCCTTGCAGTTGAAGTCGATGGTTCGCCTGGAATTACCCATGATCTTTTACGCTTAGGATTCTCGAAATATATCCACTTTTCATCGCCAGTCACAATTCGATGGAGAAATGACTTTCTTTTATACCTGACGAGCAGCATTTCGCAAGTGGTTTTTCGGTTTTCCTGCTGTCTTTTGTTCAGTTCATGTGGAATCCAGTTTCCCATCTTCTGGATCTTTCCCATGGCTTTCAAACGTATGGAGACGGCTTCTTGTGTCACATTTAATTGATTCGCGAGTTGTTGTTGCATTTGAGCGTCATCCTTATCCAACAATGTTTGCAATTCGCTGTCTTCAAACTTTTTCGGTGGTCTTCCACGTTCTTCGTTTCTCACGTCAAAATCGCCACTTTTGAATTTTTTAAACCACTCAAAACACTGTGATTTACCAAGAGTATGCTCACCGTAAGCTTCGACAAGCATTCGATGCGATTCTGCAGTAGTTTTCTTCAAATGGTAACAGAAAATCAATGCTGTCCGCAAATCGTAGTTTCCAGGCACAAAATTCAACATGTTCAACGCTATTAAAAACTATGCTGTTGTATGAAACTTGTATTGTTGTGAGTTGAAAATTTTTATTAAATGTCAAAACAAGAAAATGGCGCCAATGACGCGGTTTGACGGTAACTACATTGACAGCTAGGGCCATCTATGGGCAAATTCCGGTTTCATATTTATATACCTGGTAAAACCATTATTCATAAATATTTTACGACAAAAATTAAATTTCTAAATTTTTGCTTTACAAAAAGTTTATTTTCTATAAATATAGGCAAGCTTATATAAATATGCAAATGTTTGGTAACATAAGAAGATAAAATATATCAAATTCTCTTTTCTCATTTATAAATTACTAAATATAACTATGAATAATAAATTGTCATAAAGATTATATGTATATATATATCATGCTCCTCGCACAATCGTTTACACGTTCATTCATGCTGCTCTCTCTCTCTTTCTCTCTCTTTCTCTTTCTCTCTCTCTCTCTCTCTCTCTCTCTGCTCTTTCTTTTTATTGTATTCTTTCTTTTTCATTATTATATTCTCTTATTTATTCGACTTTTATTCTTTTTATTCTCGTCTTCCAATATAATAATAATTATTAGTTTAATCATTAATTTATTCATCTTTATTTTATAGAATATAAATGAGATATTGTGTATTATAAATAGAAAAAGTAGTTAATTATGTGTATTTTTCTATGTACATGTGTTGTATTTAATTATAGTTAAATAGAAAAAGAAAATAACTTATTGTTGTGTATCTCATTTATACTTTATAAAATAAAAATAAATAAATAAATTTATCATGTAGGGAAACGAGAATAGAAAGAATAATAGTTGAGCAAATAAAAAAATATAATAATGGGAATAAATGAATAAAAAAATATAATAATGAACGAGCTGAAAGAGAGAGAGAGAGAGAGAGAGAGAGAGAGAGAGAGAGAGAGAGAGAGAGAGAGAAAAGGGCGAGAGAACGCGTAAGTGAATATGTGAGAAGCATGAAGCTAAGCGATACGCGATACGTAATAGATAGCGAGCGAGCGATTAGAAAGAGACAGAGCGTATGATCGAGAGAGAAAAGATACTGCAATAAGTGTGTACATGTATATTACTCTCTATGCATGAAAGAAACAAAGATGGTACGATTATGTCTGCTTGTCATATAAGATTGCAACTCCATCTATCGCGACATCACGCAACTAATCTACGGCTCTGTTTTACTCTTGAGCCTCGATTTCGCACACACACATATGCACGAAAATTTTATTTTGCAAAATCTTTTTTATAAAGCTTCTAAACTCACTTCTCTAAGTTCACTTATACTCTTTGATGAAATGCCGAGTGCGAAGTTACTGATTAGGCACGTGTAGATTACAAATTTGTTATATTAAGTAAATGTTGACGCAGAAGCCGATAACAAAACTGTAATTTTCTCATTTTTTTTCACTTTTCATATGAAATCGTGAACTCCGCACTCCGTTATTATATATACTTTAATTATGGAAAAGGATTTGTTGATATCTATAATCAACAAAAAGATTTTGCAAAATAACTAATATTCGCGTTCTGTCGGTAATCCGGCATCCTCTTAATGTGACATACACTTATCCCATACATCACAGAACGTTGTAACAACATTGCAGTAACATTGCAACATTGCGGCAATGTTGCAAATGTTGCTGCAATATTCTGTGCTGTATGAGATAAAATAGATTAGGTTAAATTATTCTTTTATTACAAATTTAAAAAATAGATACAATTGTATGTGGTATATTTTATTGATTAGGAGAAATTTAAATATAGATATTGCGGCTGGATTGTTTGCCGTGATACAAAATGATTTCACAAAGTGCAGAAATGTTGTTGCAATGTTGTTATGATGTTGCAGTAGCAATAAAATGTCCGCTTACAAAAATATTGCAATATAATATTGCAGCAACATAACAGTATAATATATATGCAATAATGCTTTATGTATATTTGTCGACATAACCCAGTAAATGCTAGATATTCCTGGAATATTTATAAAATGTTCCTACGATCCAAAATTAACATCCGAAGAATATTCCAAAACATTCCGGAATATTTACAGAATGTACAAGAAATATTCAGATAAGCGCGCAATGTTCCATTTTTTATCCATATTTTGAATATTCCAAAAATATTCTCAGGACATGCTTGAAAAACATTCGGAACATATCCCATGTATATTCCATCATATATTCAGAGTGATATATTATACAGTAAAGATTATTTTAAGAAAGGGTTTTATAAATTATTTAGATGGTATTCATTTATGAATATGATTTATTTATTCAAAATTATAAATATAACTTACACTCTGTTCTTTGGATTAGATGCGTTTCGTATCAAATAAGCGTTCAGCAGACTCATCCAACTGTTGACAGTATAACATAAAGCGCTTACAAAAACTGCAAATTTACCTTCCTTGTTTGAAGATGTTTGATACTTCTTGGTAATGAAATCTAAGGTATGAACCACCGTAATACCGGCAATACCGGCACCAATTCCTCTCACATGCACGTGCTCAGTCAATCAGATCCTGATATGCATACAATATGGGCTTACGCATGCGTGAATGCAAGTCAGCCAATCACAGACGTAGTCGCTGCGCGCACAGGTAATGAGATGCGTACGTACGTCGGTTTTCACTAATGTCCAATAAGATTGATCCAAGAGGGTTCCATTAATATTCTATGGAATATTTTGTGTATGTTCCATACATATACCAAAATGTACACTGAATATTCCTTATTGCTCATACAAGTAATGTTCATAGAATATTCTGAATATTTCACGATTATTTGAACGTTCTGTGAACATTTCTCTACTATTTCGGTATATACGGAACTTTTGGAATACGAATGGAATATTTCAGGAATATCTAGTGTTTACTGGGAATATATTTATATGAAAAAAAATAATAAGAAATTAGGCATATAGGAATCAGGATCTAGTGTGTATATAGATTTTCTGTATTATAATAATAACGAAATTATAAAATGTACATTTTTCGGTACACATTCGACTTTCTTCATTGACAGAGAATATCTAAGAGAAATAAGAAAAAACTCAATTTGTAATTGTAAATCCACAATCTCTTTGTATCCGAAATATTCAGATATCCGGATGCAAAAAGATTGTGGTGGATTTACGCATACAACGAGTTTTTTCACATTTCTCTTGTCTTTATATAATCTCAAAATTTATTAATTAAAATATGAAGTATCTTGCATATTAGAAAATTATTATCAAATTTTTGATTTTATATAAGAATAGAAATTATTAAAAGAATTCTTAGTCCAATATCTGAGTCCCCTGTGTTGGGGTCATATCATATAACTTAAACTAATAAAAATAGTTATTATATCTTTAATCTTATTAACCGCTCTTTGTAAACTTTATATAATCATTGTGACTAAAAATTCAATGCGGAATAAATAGCGCAACATGCGCCGCATAGTGGTAAACGAATGAACTAGCAATTATCAAATACTTTTTTTTGAATATTTTCGGAATGTTGCTGTAACATTGCTAAAATTATATTGTAAATAATGTCTTTGAAATATTCCTGTAATATTAAACTGCAATATGCAATATTGCAATGTTGCAGCAATGTTGTTGCAAGCTTTAGTGCTGTATGGGGTATATACATACGAGAAAGAAAATATTGCTAAAAATTTTGAGGAACACACTGCTCAAGATACAGAAATACTAGATAAAAATTTAATAAGTGCACCATGTGAAATTTATTTATTTTTATTACGCCAAACAATCCAGCCGCAATATCCACATTTGAATTTCTCCAAATCATTAAAATATATCACATATAATTGTATCTATTTTTTAAATTTGTAATAAGAATAATTTAACTTAATCTATTTTATAAGTGTGTGTCACGTTAAATATAAAATAATATTTTTACATATAATAATAACGTACGATGACATTGCTTTTTATTTACTTCGTTGTGACCAAAAGCGTACGTTGCAAAATGAATCTGAGTAGACATTTCGTGAATTTTTTATATGGATGAGGTTAGAAATATTTTCGTTCCGTAATGGTTCCGTGTCTTGGGAAACCTATTGATTAAAAAGCGGAACGGAATTGAAACGGAATCATTCTAATTGGTTACCTTCCATCTGGATTTTTTTCCGTTACTGTTCCGTTCCGCTATTCTTTCTCCATCGGGATGCGCCCCTAGGCCGGATTTACACCTTGGCAGAAAAGCAGAAAGCAGAAAAGCAGAAGCCAATCAGAACTCGTGCTGGAAAAGCAGAAGCCAAACAGAACTCGCGCTGAAAATAAGCAGTATTCTGCTTTTTTAGCGCAAGTTCTGATTGACTTCTGCTTTTCTGCTTTCTGCTTTTCTGCCAAGGTGTGAATCCAGCCTTATAAAGTAACTTTCCCAATCCTGCTATTACCATAGACATAGCATATCTAGACCGAGTGTTTGGCTTTGCGTACAAGAGAGAATAATAGAAATAGGAATAAAATATTAAATATTAAGAGGAGCAATTTGGAATTAATTTACTTTAAACAAGGACACGGAATAAATTAATTATTCCTAATTTTTATTTTTTTATTTCATTATACGTTAATCCATTCCGTTTCCTTGTTTAAAGTAAAATAATTCCAAATTGCTCCTCCTAATATTTAATATTTTATTCTTATTCCTTATTTTCTTCTTTATTATTTTCTCTATTGTGCGCAGGGCCTTTGCCTTTATTTAAGGAGTGGCGGTAAAGATCCAGAAAAGGATATACTTTGTTTCGTATCCCTTGTGTTCTCTCTCGCTCGCACGTAGCATAGCGTATTCTTTCGCTATGCTACATGCGAGTGAGAGAGAGCGTAAGAGGCACGAAACAGAGTATGTATTTTACTACGTGCACCTTGGCCCTCACTTTTCAACACTCGGGCGGGTATTCATAGTCCATTCTTATATTTAAGATCATCTCAAATATGGTCTTAAGATGCTATACGGCCATTTTATTGGTTGAATAATATCTTAAGACGATCCAAGACTATACTTTGGGCTTGAGCAAAATGGCTGACTTGACGATGTTTTATGACTTAAGCCCGTATTACACTACGGGTTGCGGTTGGGGTTACTGTTGACAGTTGCGGATTGACCAATCAGAGCAAAGCAGCTTGCCGGTTGATTGGTCAATCCGCAACTATCAATCGAAACCCCAACCGCAATCGAGTCCGCAATCCGTAGTGTAATATGGGTTCTAGACGATCTTAAATATAAGAACGAGAGAGAGAGAGAGAGAGAGAGAGAGAACTATATGAATACCGGCCTCGGTCCAGATATACTATGTCCCATGGTGGAAAGAAAGTACTTTCTTTCCACCATGCTATGTCCTATGGTTACTACCGTTTGCGATAAATCTACCCTCACTAGCGATATGTTCTCTCCTGTGATTCTTTCCTTATTGCACACGAGTATCGTTCTATCTTTATTCAACTCTCAATAAATAACAAAGATAGAACGACGCTCGTGTTCACATGGGTGATGTTTCAGAACGCAGCCTGGATAGATAATGTATCGTACAAAATTTTTAAAACTTATTCAAGTTTAAAAAAAAATTGAACACAAAGTATCGTACGCAAAGAAATTTTATTTTATTCTTTTGTTTTTTTTTTCATGCAAGATTATTATTTTCCCGCAGTTGTATCTCCATAGTTATAGAACCTTAGGTATTTGCACTTTTGACGCAACACCGTTATCGACGTTTCCTGGACGACGAGAGTACCCGCGGTAGCATAACAATAAACGCATTTCGAACGTTATCGCGTATATGTAAAGATGTCGTCCTTCGTCGAGCAACCGCTATTCGAACGCGAAATTGCGGTGCCAGCCAAGTTACCAATGATCCTGAAACAATTTTGTAAAGCCGCAATACGCACGCAGCCTCATGATCTTCTCAAGTGGTCCGGTTCGTACTTTCGCGCACTGGCTGATGGCGAAGAACCGCCGGTCAAATCGCGATTTGAGTATCCACCGCCAAGTACAGTCTCTGGCTTAACGATGGGATTTCTCAGAGTACTGCTTCGACAATTTGGAAGTACGATATGCGAATTTCATGCAAGGCGTGCCCAGATAATTTTATATATCGGATATTTGTTTAATAACGAATTCATTGATTAATTTGGAGACAATTTTTTTTCTCAGCGAAATCGTAAAGGCAAATATAATTTTCGAGTTATAAGCGATTGAAAAAGAAGAGCTTCTAGCACATTAGATATTATGGAGATAAAATATATATTAAAATATTATATTTTTTAGTTAATTTCAGGTGGTTTACTTTAATAGAAATTTAATTTAAGATTTAATTATAAAGATGTTCTCTTTTTCGACCATTTTCGCCGAGAAAAACTTGTCTCTAAATTGGCCAAAGAATCTGTTATTAGAAAGACAGTCAATAGTTTTGGGACACTATATATATCTTTTTCAATTTTGAAAATAATGTGAATGCTATGAGAGATATATTCATAGATAATAGTATACTAAAAAAAACCTCACAAAGGTAAAAAAAAAACGCCAAGTATATAAAAAATCCCAACTTGTATGCAAAAAAAGTTTAATATCTATTCCTAGAAAATAACATTTAAAAAAATTTTTCTCTGAAAAATAATTTTTATACAAAATAAAAAACTAAAAAATGATTTTCCTCTAAAAAATAAAAATCTTTAAAAAATCAAAACTAAATATGAAATCAAGTTAACTAGCCAAATCGTAACAAGTTAACTAGCCAAATCGTACATAGAAGCATTACAGTTTGTGAGAGTTTGTAATTTAAAATAGTATTTGTTTCATAAAATCAGTCTTGCATTTATAGAAATATTGTATTATAGATTCTCTCGAGAAAATTAAAATGCATTTTATTTTTATAAAATTATGCTATTATGCCCCCCCCCCCCCCCCAAATAAATATTATATATAATATATAAAATAGCAATTATATCGCGGATTTTATTATAAAGAGTACATTATAAAACTATTTAACCCTTACTGCAATAATGTTGATCACATCGATCATTAATTACAAATTTAAAAGTGCCCCTTGTCAAACTAATTGACTTGTTTTGAAATTAATCATAAGCTTTACCAGATAGACCTGGAACGAAAAGGATTAAAATTAAAGTGACATACAGAAACTTGGCGTGCTCGTGTCGCATTATAAGTCATATATTTTTATTAATATATTGTAAATGTTTTCTGATAATCCTTTGGAAATTTTTATTTCAGTTTGGGCATGTCAAGTATTTGTATGTCACTTTAATTTTAATCCTTCTCGTTCCAGGTCTATCTGGTAAAGCTCACGATTAATTTCAAAACAAGTCGATCAGTTTGGCACGGGGCACTTTTAAACTCGAAATTGATGATCGATGTGATCGCTTTAATTATAAAAATATCTTAATCGAAAGTTTACTAGACCTAAAATTGCGGATAAGCTACTTGGTAGCGTCGCGGCCCCTGTACATAGGCAAATCCTTGACAAATTGGAACAAATTTTTTCTTGGCGTCGCGACGCTGCCGCGTCGCTTGATTTAGACCGAGTGTTGAGGAGTAGGAACCGAGATGCACGAAAGACATACTCTGTTTCGTGCCCTTTGCGTTCTCTCTCGCTTGCACGTAGCATGACGAAAGAGAGCGCTATGCTCTGTGCGAACGAGAGAGAACGCAATAAGGAGCACGAAACAGAGTATGTCCTTTTCTACGTGCATCTTTACCCCCATTCCTTAAATAAAGGTAAACATTCGGTCTAGATATACTATGGCCGGTATTCATAGTCAGTTCTTATTTCAAGACCGTGTCTTAAGTAATGTCTTAAGATGGTAATACGGCTCTGTGATTGGTTTAAGGCATCTTAAGATTGTGCTTAAGACGGTCTTAAATATAAGAACTGACTATGAATACCGGCCTATGTCTATGCATATATTGCTATATAAATATAGGAGGAAATTATTCAGTTTACCGGCCTCACCTCAAATATCGATAAAATTATGCTCATTCGATGCGTTTTTACACAAAACGAAAAAGAATATAGCAAAGAAAAGTGTCGCTTTGCTCCGCAAAGTGAGATATTAATATTTAAAGTTGACGACTATTTAGGTTACAAAACCTGTCATACTGAGCGAGACGCGCATGTCACTGCATTTTGTCAATATGATAGGTGTTGTAATTTAAATAGTCATCAACTTTAAATATTAATGTCTCACTTCGCGGAGCAGAGCCACATTTTTCTCTGCTATACTCTTTCGTTTTGTCAAAAATATACTCTTTCGTTTTTTGCAAAAACGCGTCGAATGAATATAATTTTATCGATATTTGAGGTGAGGCTGCTAAACTGAATAATTACCCTAAGATTTTATTAATTTTTACTTCTTTAAGATTACAATAAGACGCTACCCATTGAGATAGTTTCGCATCGTTGGGATTGTCTCTGCTTGGATCGAAAAGACTTCGACGCGATTGTATTGATCGGAAAATTTCAACGCACGTGTCAAGTGAAAAAATTTCTGGCTATAGCGGTGGGCCTTCTTGGAACTAATCTCACTAAGACAATGATTATGATTTGTCAATTGTTCACCCACGAACCGGACGGAGGATCTGCGATGATACCGCTTACTTTATTTATGGAGACATACAAGTAAGAATTTATCGCGGCAGCGCACCAACTTTATCTCTGATTCTAGCTATTATAATCTAATATGCAATCATTTGAATAATGTTCGAAACGAATATTAGATATTTAGCAGGACTCGCTTGCGACGGCAGCAAGAAAAATACATGCGATCAAGATGTGACAGAACATTCCGCGTGTGAAAATAGTTCTTTCGATCGCACTTGCTCCATAAATAGTCAAGATACCGACGTGGATGTTAATTTGGATTCGGAATTAATGACCAAGGATGAAATTGTCTCATCGAAAAGTATGAATATTATCGGCTATGAGCTCCTTCTATTTTGTTATAGTTTAATTTATATATTCAAATACTTTTTTTGTAGCCGATTTATCGACAGAACTAATGGTGAATAGTTCGTTCGAAAGGGAAGTTACTAATTATGAAAAGAAGACTGAATCTTTGGCTAGTCGAAAAAACGACGATTTGATCAGCAATAATTGTACAAAGAATGAAGATGACACAATCGATAAGAAATTCTGTGAAACTGATGACGCCAATAGCGATGGAAGTCCATTTTTTGATGTTGAAAAAATTGGAGAAATTACATGCCATTTAAATGTACCAGGTAGTTTTTCAGGTTTATGCATATTATGCAATTATGCATATTAAGGTCCTACCCCCGCAGAATAGTTATGTTGACATATGTTGTCAAAACCATGATCTTGATCAACATTCCGAAGGTTTTAGCCGGCGGTCGTTGTTTATTCAAAAGTTATTAACAAATAAAGTTTGAGCGTAATTTTTGAACATGTATAAAAGAATAGTGACTTTGACATAACGAAAGTCGTGTTATAAGATGTATGCGTGGACGCTGACGGTTCCGCCTCCACTTTCGGAAGATATAACCCAAACCTATTTCTGAATTAAAACTAAAATTTGGTTTGGGTTAGGTAATATCTGCCGGAAATAAAGCCCCCCCCGTAGGGGGGGGGCGAAATCCACTGCGTCCACGCATATATTTTACAACACGACTTTCTTTATGTCAAGGTCAAACTCACTATTCTCTTATACATGTTGTTCGAAAATTAGTAGTATACTTCTCAAATTTTATTTGTTAATAACTTTTGAACAAACAACGACCACCGGCTGAAACCTTCGGAATGTTGATCAAGATCATGACCTTGACAACATATGTCAACATCACTATCCTGCGGGGATGGGACCTTAACATGCATAATTACCGTTTTTTTGTCTTTATACAATATATATATATATATATATATATATATATATATATATATATATATATATATATACTGGCTTATCGAAATTTGTCTTGATGCGATATCGAAATGTAGGTATAGGACCTCGTTTGCCAGCTGAACGAATCGTAAACGTAGCGACATGGATGCACAAGTGCGCAAAACTTCAAGAGGGTATGGTTGGACCGCGAAATATCCGACACATAAATTGTCCATCTTTGCATGGATAATTGTAGTCTTGTATATCCATTATTTCATCTTTTCATAAAAATAGATATGGAGAATGCAACTGTAACAAGAAAAATGATTTACATATATAGGGTGTCCGGTAATTTTTGACACACCCGAAGTGTGAAGGTAGATTGGGTCAAACTGAAAAGAAAAGTCCTGTACCATTTTTATTTATAACGTTTAATAAAGGAATTATTATTGAGTAAAATCTGGCCAATCAGCGCCGACTTTTAGCCGAGCGCATGTTGGTGAGCCGCGCGTCTGGTAGTATGCGGCGACGTACTCTTCACAGCGCGCGGTTTACCGATGTGCGTCCGGCTAAATGTTGGCGCTGATTGGCCATACTTTACTCAATAATAACTCTTTTATTAAGGCTCCTGAGTAGTCACCGTGAAACTCCGAGTTGACGGTGGCGACATAGGAATAAAGATGCTGCGATAGGAATAAGAACCCTGTCCAACGACTTATCATATAAGTGAACTAGGATTTATTCGTAACTTTCGGCTGAATTTTTTAGCTCACGCCTACTGCTCGCAGCTCCCCTCTTATTCCTCGTTCCTCACCCAGACAGCACAAAACATCCTCAAGATCATCCTGAATATGTCCAGGACGGTTCAGGACATTTGTAGGATGTTTTAAGTTATTATTATAAATATATTTATATAAATTTAATATGCATACATAATTATTTTTAGTTGTGTCGGCTATTTAATATAATTTATAAATCTTAAGTATTATAATAAGTATATTAATGTCCTATAAATGTCCACTGGATAACCCCTGGATGTCGGTAGGATATATCTGCCCTGTCTATAATATTAGATGTCTTTTGGATTTCCAGAGGACATATATATGTGCAATTAATTGTTAACATTAATTTTGTTTAATATTAATAATTGAATTTGATGCGCACATTTTCATATATCCAAAATTATTATTTATTTAATATTTCAGGAGAAATGTTACTGTTTGCAACATTCCAAAAACTTTACAAACAATAGTATTCAACCGCTAGTTCGTTGCTTTACCGCTATGCGACACGCGAACTCGTATTTGAGATTTGGTCATGAGAATTATATAAAGCTTGCAAAGAGCAACTGACAGGAAATTACAAATGTAATTATTTTCTATCAGTTCAATTTCTGATGCAATCCCAACATAGGGAATTCAGATATTGGATTGTTTAGAAAATATTACACTACTCAAACCCGGGAGCCAAACCTAAAATATTCATGTATAGCACGAAAGCCTCAAATATTAAAGAACGGTGAACTATTTTTAATATTAGATTTTTATTATTGGCAGTAAATAACAAAACATAATTTTAATTTATATTTAAATTTTAAAGTTTGCTCCTTGAAACATACAAAAAATATCCCTAACATATCCTATAAAAATCCTTAGGATATTCCACAGGATCTCCCTGGATTCTCCAGAGGTTAATATACGGCTATCATTTACTCTTCTTCAGGACATCCAGAGGAGATCTGAGGATTACAATGGGATATCCTGAGGATATCCTACATGTATGTCCTGGATGCCCTTTGAACGTCCTAAGGACATCCTTGTGCTGTCTGGGTAGCAACGCATCATCGCATCGTAAATCGTAACTAAGGAGCGCATCATTTACAATTAGTCTCAAGAACGTGCGTATCACAAATGTGATAGCACAATACTTTGATAACCATAAAACATAAATATTTTAAATTTTGTTATAGAACGTACATATACGTAATTAATAATAGAATAATAATTATTTTTGTTATTAATACAAAATAAAATATTTTACAATAGAAAATTTTAATGAGAACCTTTACTACTAGAGTATTGTGCTATTATATTTATGATGCACACGTTCCTGCGATTAATAGGGGAGGACGCAACTTTGGGATCACCGAATTAAAAAAGGCTTTTATAGTGTAGTACTCTATTAGAAAAATACTTGAACAAAGGCATAGAGCGCAATGCTCAGTCATTTCCAAGAAAATGATTTAAATAATGGCTTTCCTTATATCTGGCTCCGTTATATCAATTAGCGAAAAGGCGGTGTAGCTCGGGCATTAAGCACGTGGCTATCACGCATCCAACCCAGGTTCAATTCTTGTCCTTGGCACTCCTTTTCTCATTCTTTTTTCATACAATCTAACAACGAATATTTATTCATATAAAATAAAATTGATTTAACTTGAAGCAAGTTAAGTATTATCGTATTATGTAAAAAGAACATTTGCCACTTTTTTCGACAACTGTCAAACTATATGTTTTCCCGTATGACTTATTTTGACACTCATTTTACAGTTATTTATTAATTGTCAAAGGAAAAGCTTAGTTTTTAGACAATTTTACGAGTATACTAAAGCGATCTGTAGTCTTGTTTCTTTAAAATATCTTTTTACTTAAAAATGGCACGCAAGAATTCTCAGCGTGTCATTTCTCGCTTCTGACGTCATCATTCCAATATGGCCGCGGCGACTACTCAGGAGCCTTAAGCGTTATAAAAAAAAATAGTTTAGGACTTTTCGACTCAGTTTGAGCCAATCTACCTTCATACTTCGGATGTATTAAAAATTACTGGACACCCTGTATATATAAGTGGTAGATTTTCAATCTTCAGATTTATTATTTACGTTTTTTGTTTACATATTTAGTTTCGAGGTTTTTATTTTAAAATGTAATTATATAAAAAGTGTTTATTCTATATCACAGAGAAATATAGTTATTTAGTTTTAGAAAATAGGAAGTTCTTATCGTATACTAATCTTCCCACAAATATTAATCTTTTAATTATATAATATTATATATACAATTATCAATTCCATTATAAAACTTTACATACGCATATAGTTTAGATTTATTATTAATTTTTTACACAAGAAATGTAGGCAACTCTCGAGTTCTGCATAATCTACGTATATGATGGTAAAATATGTGATAAAATATGAGAGTAAGAAACAACACCACAAGGCATAATAATAAATTTCTAGCTTTTACACGATTCGCCCGCCACTGGAGAAGCTCATGCCTATGAGAGAAACGATTTCGATACTGCGCCGGCAATTCAAAATTACTTCGCAACGGATATAACGAACGATAGAAATCATTCAACAAGGCACGAACGATTTCGTTTTCAGAATGCCGAATGGGGTCCATATCATCATTCAAGCAAATGAACTTTCTGAAAATAATAATAATGTATATAAAGATCATTTTTTTATATATTTAACAAATATGTGTGTGTGTGTGTGTGTGTGCGTGCGCGCGTGTGTGCGTGTGTGTGTGTGTGTGTGTGTGTGTGTGTGTGTGTGTGTGTGTGTGTGTGTGTGTGTGTGTGTGTGTGTGTGTGTACAGGGTGTCCTAGATCATCCGTACACCCCTTTTCTTTCAAAAACTAAGCATTTTAGAGAAGAACGTTTTCAACAAAAATTGTATAGTTTTGAGGGGAACATAAGATGGTGTCATTGGTTTGATCTTGGATGGCATCGTTAAGGTCAATTCAAGGACACCTTTAATTTCTCAGATGGAACCCCCTATGTTTCATTACATATTCTTGTACCTTATCTCGAGAGCTTTCCAAAACACTATAATAAAGTATTTTTTCATTAAGTACTTTTTGAGTTATTTTATATTTTAATCTGGCATATTTTGATATAAAAAATAAAATATTTCATAAAATATTCAGTTTTCAATAATCTTACCGTAATACTTTTATCTACAGTCTACAGAATAATGAGACAAATTAATTAGTGCCAAAAAAGAACAAATAATTATTTAAAAAAATACATTGTAAATAATTTTCTTAAAAACAATTATTTTTTTATACTAATTGATTTGTCTCGTTATTCTGTACATAAAAGTATTACGGTAAAATTATCGAAAACTGAATATTTTACGAAATATTTTATTTTATATATCAAAATGTCAGATGTGATTGATATGAGATAATCAATGTGATTAAAATATAAAATAACTCAAAAAGTACTTAATGAAAAAATACTTTATTATAGTGTTTTGGAAAGTTCTTGACATAAGCTATAAGAATATGCAATAAAAAATAAAGGGTTCTATTTGAGAAATTAAAGGTGTTCTTGACTTGACCTTAACGATGCCATCCAAGGTCAAACTAATGACACTATCTTATGTTCCCCTCAAAACTATACAATTTTTGTTGAAAACGTTTTTCTCTAGAATGCTTAGTTTTTGAAAGAAAAGGGGTGTACGGGTGGTCTAGAACACCCTGTATATATACAGGGTGTCCCATTTTAATCTCCTCAGGCAAATATCTCAAAAACCAAGCCCGGAAGAGAAAAATGTTTCAGACAAAAGTTGTTTGGTTTCGAGGGGGCCATAAGATGGTACCATTGGTTTGACCTTGGAAAATCATTTGAAGGTCATGTGAAGGTCAATTTCAAAATCTTAAATGGAAATCCCCATTTTTTATTTAGTATTCTTGTAGCTGACATCGATAGCTTTCCAAAACACTATAATAAAGTATTTTTTCATTAAGTACTTTTCGAGTTATTTTATATTTTAATCTGACATATTTTGATATAAAAAATAAAATATTTCGTAAAATATTCAGTTTTTGATAATTTTACCGTAATACTTCTATATACAGAATAATAAGACATATTAATTAGTGCCAAAAAAAACAAATAATTGTTTTAAAAAATACATTGTAAATAATTTTCTTAAAAACAATTTTTTTTTTATACTAATTGATTTGTCTCATTATTCTGTACATAGAAGTATTACGGAAAGATTATCAAAAACTAAATATTTTACGAGATATTTAATTTTTTATATCAAAATATGTCAGATTAAAATATAAAATAACCCCAAAAGTACTTAATAAAAAAATACTTTATTATAATGTTTTGGAAAGCTCTCGATGTCAGCTACAAGAATACTAAATAAAAAATGGGGGTTTCCATTTAAGATTTTAAAGTTGATCTTCACATGATCTCCAAATGATTTTTCAAGGTCAAATCATTGTCACCATCTTATGGCCCCCTCGAAACCAAACAACTTTTGTCTGAAACATTTTTCTATTCCGGGCTTGGTTTTTGAGATATTTGCCTGAGGAGATTAAAATGGGACACTCTATATATGTATATACTCACAAGGGATACTATAGAATAAAATGTCTTCTTTGATTTGGAGAAATCTTTATATTTTTGGTTAGTACTCCTCGAGTACTTTACAATGGTATATGACTATATGACATGCGCTCTCCAAACATGATCTTGACCTCCAAAAATTCAGCTAAAGTTCATAATTTGCAGAAAATTTTCAACATTGGAGGTTTTGTCAAATTTCTACAGCGAATATCTTTCGATAGAAAGAGATTTCTTCAGCTAACAAATTAAAATTGAATGATTTTCTTTAAATTTGAAACATATCTGCGTGATAGACTCAAATAGTATCGTTTCATTTCAAATGTATTTTATCATAAGAGAAAATCTCAGGTGAAGATATCTGATTATGGATTAAATACTATTGTTCAGATCATTAGGAACTAGCTGAAGAAACCCGTTTCTATCGAAAGATATTCATTGCAGAAGTTTGATAAAGCCTCCAATGTTGAAAATTTTCTGCAAATTTTGAATTTTGGTCAAATTTTTAGAGGTCAAGGTCACGTTTGGGGAGCATTTGTCCTATGATATTATAAAGCTCTCGAGAAGTATTATTCACAAATATACGGATATATAACACAAGTTATCTATATGATATAAAAATGTAATATATCATATGTATTATTTTGCAACATTACAATATAGTGAGATATACATACTTAGGTTCTCTTCGAATTTCATCGAGCAATTGTACTGTTAAAGAAACATTGCTGATCAACATCTCAAAAATTTCATTTTTTCCGGCTTTGATTATTTCATGCGGATACCGGCTACTTTCGCCGAATTTCGATTGCATTTTTTTAGACACCGATTTACAATTTAATATTAATTCTTTAGAAACCACCGGCTGTAAAGAATAGAAAAAATGCAATTTTATTTGCTATATCACGCTTATAATATCGCACAATTATTATAAAATGCTTCATACTTACGAGGGTAGAATCTAGATATCGTTCTCCAGGCGGGACATCAATAATTTGTGATAAAATTATATCATGAGAGCAATTCGTTATCGCGTTTTCAAATTCCATGACTAAATTGTAATCTAATGGTAATGGGTATAATCTTGATAAAAGCGTTCTTATTTCTCTGTCTGACAAAGTTCTAAAAACATTGATTAATTTGTAATCTTAATAATAATAACTTTATCAATTATTAGGGGTGTGGCTCACTGTTTCTTACCGTGATTTGTCAGTGTCAAACATATCAAATATCTCCCCAATGGGTACTTTTCGTTTTTCACTGGACAAAAAATAGAAATAAGAAAATGCGAATTGCATGTCTTCAGAATCTCTCACTTTATGATTAGACGTTTTCTTAAATTCAAATTTGAATTTGTCTTGCATGTCATTTACAATCCATTTATCTATTAAATGTGGCATATGCGCTGGTACTCTTCTTCGTTCGAGACCATAGGCGATATTATATATCTTGTTAACATACAGTAAAGATTCCGCATAAGTATCAAGTCCTTGTGTATTGTGTTTCCATTGATTGGAATATGAGAATTTACCAAACTTAATAGAACTGTTAGATGATGCAAGATTTATATCATTATGGTAGCGTCTTAATTGTTCAATATGATTAGCAGTTTTGCTTATAGGATTTTTTTGTAAAAATTTGGAATTTATAGACTGAAGGATATCTTTTCCAGATTTATAGTTTTCTCTATTGTCAAATTTTATGTATGCATTACTTTGCATATTCAATTCCACATTATTATTATTTTTGAGATTGTCAAGTGTGTAAATGGGTTTAAAAGTATTAAGATTAGACAAAGGCAATATTTGAAATGTGGACACTGGTATATCATTCCATGACAAATCAACGACATTTTTATTATGTAAAATATTATTTAACCCATTATTATTGTTTTCACGAGAATCTTCCAAATATTTGTATGAATAATCATCTTTTTCTTTCACAGTCTCACTGTCAATAGGAATAGTCATTGTTTGACAATCTCCACCTACATTCAATTATTGTCAGAATGATTATTTATGATATATAGATAATATATATTATATTTATATAAATAACACATTTATATCACATGCATAACACACACAATATTGTTATAAAATTATTTAATCACCATCAAATTCGCATAATGTAGTATTACAAACATGATCACAAGATCCATCGCCAACCCATGCCCATGGACATACTTCAGAACAATCTGGAACCCACCATGCCAGATATATTTTCTGTCCACCTGCTTGAGTTATAAAATCTTCTGGCCATACTTCAGTACCTAACATGACGTCATCGTTAAAATATAAAAACTTATCAGAGATTCCAGGTATTCTGAAAAAATACAAAAATGTTGTTGCATATTGTGCATATTTCATTATGTTATAATGTGGATTCATACATATTTCCAAGCACCTATGAATATGACTTTCAATAGCAGGACTAGAAAAAGTTGGTAAATCACTTTTATTTAAAAAAATATCTTCATGACTGACTAGGGTCATCCGAGGATTATCCATATCAAGCCAACTTGGTATTTGACCATTGGTAACGATGTAAACATGCCTCACCCAGGGAGCATACATTTCCAATGAACGCAATGAATAGCGTAATTCATCTTTGTCACTGAATCTTGATGCTGCAGCGCTAAGATCCACAATAGGGATGTGCTTCTGAAGATTTTCTAAGAACACCGGATCGGAGCCATTTACCCACGTGTAAACCACATCTATAGGGACATGTTGGCACAATTTCTTTTGGAAAGATTTTCCTAAGATATTGTCATTAAAAGAATGAAACACTGCCTCGTATTTTTCCTTACTCCATGTTAACCATACCTAATACAAGATATCAATTCATCAAATATCTTAACATACAAGACATTGATATACATATATATTTCTTTTACATATATTATATATATATGTGTAAATAATATCATAGAGTACTAAAGAGAAGATGTAAAGCAAAAAGTAACAAAACATTTTAGAAATAAAAAACTAAGAAAGATTTTAAAATACTAATTCTTATGATCTGTACAAATCCATTATGCATAAAAAAATAATCGTCCTAACCTCGCCGAAATGTACTATGCCAATGAATATGCAAGTAAATGCCATCAGTATCACAAGCAATGAATATTTATACGAGAGTATATCGTAACATCGTCGCTGTATCAACTTCCATGTGCTCATTATATTAATAAAAATGTTTGATGCGATTAACATTGCCCGATTATCAATTCTAAAACCATCTGGAATGGCTTGGTATTACTTGCCAAGTTTTTCCGATTCTTCTTTTTTACAAAGAGTCCAACCACGCTGGCGTTTTTCATGCAATCCATCCAGCATCCGTCTTCTTCTTTCCTTTATGGCTTTATGGATTTCCTCTTTTGAAACAAAGTACCATAGCGTAACTGTTCAGGCACTCATCAACCTATGAAGACTAGGAATAGGAATAGCCTAAGGGCCTAAGTCATTTTAGACAAAAATCGAGCGAAACTTTGGAAAAAACGTTAGCAAGTTGAAATTTTGCACAGATCTTTATTTTTGTAAAAGATTGAGGGGCGGGGGAGGGGGAGTTTACCATTCTATGTACAGTGGTCCCTAAGAAGAATAATTAAACAAATAGGGCTCAAATTTCGTTCTTTTGCAGATATCTCGTTAAATATCCATTTTACAAAAAAAAATATGAGTAGCAAAATTAAAAAGTGGACAATTTTGCACAAGAAATGTTGTATAAGTTTCTTTTATATGAGTAATACTTTTCACGTGAGAAATTATGCAAAATGTATGCTACACGGAGCGAATTTACGCAGCGCGCCGACAGATGTAAAGCCTATCGCACAATGCTATCTTCTTCTTCTTCTTTTTTTTTTGGCTGTCAGACTTCCATAGGAATGATCTATACACCATTCACTAGGATTGCTGTAAGTATCGATAATTAGATGAGTAAGTCATTCCTCGTGGCGAAACTGTGTAAAAGACGGAGGATCTTAGTATTGTTTGTGAAAGCCAGGGTTGGTATATCCAATGTTATGTCAGAAGCGATCCTGTACAACTGAGTGATAAGCAAGTTCGAGTCTTCGTGCAAATTTGGGCAGTAAAAGAAGATGTGGTTAATGTCTTGGAAAGGGTCCCCGCATGAGCACTCCGCGGAGGTAGAAATATTCTTATCAAAAAGATGGCCTTTCGTTGGCGTGTGATGCGATCTCAGTCTTGAAATAAAGGTGATAATCGGTCTAATAAGATCCTCCTTAATACTCCTGTCAGAGTACCACGGTGGTGCGAAAACGTCACGCACGTGGTTAAAATATCTCTTTCCTTTATGACGACTCTCAGCAAGAATGGTTTGCGATGCTCTTCCTTTGGATATGACTTTAAACTTGGAATAGAGGTTGCTATAATGACATTTACTAAGGAGGAAAGTGTCAGGGAGACGCAAGGATTCCTTGGCCAAAATACCCATACAGCACTAAAGCTTGCAACAACATTGCTGCAGTATTGTAATATTGCATATTGTAATTTAATGTTGCAGAAATATTACAAAGACATTATTTTACAATATAACTTTAGTAATGTTACAGCAACATTCCAAAAATATTCCAAAGAAAGTATTCGATAATTGCTAGTTCATTTGTTTACCGCTATGCGGCGCATATTGCGCTATCTATTCCGCATTTAATTTTTAGTCACGATGATTATATAAAGTTTACAAAGAGCGGCTAATGAGATTAAAGATATAATAACTATTTTTATTAGTTTAAATTGTATGATATATAATCCCAACACAGGGGACTCAGACATTGGACTAAGAATTCTTTTAATAGTTTCCATTCTTATATAAAATAAAAAATTTGATAATAATTTTTGATTTTATATAAGAATGGACAAACATGCAAGATATTTCAGATTTTAATAAATAAATTTTGAGATTATATGAAGACAAGAGAGATGTGAAAAAACTTGTTGTATGCGTAAGTCCACCACAATCTTTTTGCATATCTGAATATTTCGGATACAAAAAGATTGTGAATTTACAAAATTGCAAATTGAGTTTTCTCTTATTTCTCTTAGATATTCTCTGTCACTGAAGGAAGTCGAATGTGTACCGAAAAATTTACAATTTATAATTTCGTTATTATTATATAATACAGAAAATCTATATACACACTAAATCCTGATTCTTATATGCCTAATTTCTTATTATTTTTTTCATATGTTAAAGATATTATGTCGATAAATATACATAAAGCATTATTGCATATATATTATATTGCTATGTTGCTGCAATATTATATTGCAATATTTCTATAGGCGGACATTTTACTGTTGCTGCAATATCATAACAACGTTGCAGCAACATTTCGTAATGTTTCTGCAATGTTGCAATCTTGCAGAAAAATGTTGCTGCAATGTTGTTGCAATCTTGCGGTGCTGTATGGGTATCCGCCCTTTCATTGCCAGGAATACCCCTGTGACTGGGTATCCAAAAGATATGTATTTCTAAAGCCTGTTTGAAACATTCGAAGAGCGAGCTCTTAATTTTCAGAATTCCGTGATGCGATATGCCCGTTGACACCGGATTCTCGAGATTAGACAATACACTCAATGAATCCGAAAAAATTACTGATTTTCTTGTTTTCCTGTTCAGAACAGTATCGACCGCGTATTGTATGGCCGATGCTTCAGCCTCAAAAATGGTGCAGTTATTATTTATTCTTTCTTTATGCTCCATGTCGAGCTCCGGAGAGAACATAGCGAAACCCGCTCTGTTGCCCGATTCGGACCGAGATCCGTCAGTGTAGAATGAGACATCAAATTTAAAGGAGGATATGAGGCGTTCAAAGGAGGCGGCGGGGTTAGTGTCAGCTGCAACCTGGTATCATAAATCCGTATTAATTATAGGATCATAATGTCTACATTCGTATGGGAAGTCGAGGTAACCCGGCAAATAAAAAGAATCCATCTGCCCAAAGAGATCAGCATGGGCCAGAAAAGTATCGATCAGGTAGCAAATGTTACCTCTATCGGTGACTGGTTGGTCACAGAGACCAGTTATCAGCTGTCTTAATGGATGCGAGCGCCTCGCCATGATCTTAGCCAGGAATCTCAAAGTGAGGCCGTGCCAACGTGAATCTAGCGCGAACTCACCATTGATATCCAACAGGACGTTGGTGAGAGTGGTGATCATAAGACCAGAGGCAACTCTTAAAGACGCATATTGTAGGCGACTGATTTTTAAATAAAGATGTTCATTTAAAGGGTTGAAAGATTGATATCCCCAATCTAATAGAGGTCTAATAAAACCTTTATAAATATTAAGCAAATTCGTGGGTTGAGCACCCCACCTAATACCCGTTATAGCTTTGAGAATGTTTATTCTTGGCATAATGCGACTCCTCACATGGTTGATGTGTGCTTTCCAGTTGAGAATCCAAAACGACACCCAAGAAACGCGTAGCAGGAGAAGACTGTATATTACTATTGCCGACCTTTAGAAGAAAATTATGTTTATTCATGAGTATGCGAAGATTCCGTGGCCTGAGTTTTGAGAAAATTACAAAGCTAGACTTAGAGGGGGAAATGACAAGCCCCAGATTTATAAAAAATTGGTATAGGCTTTCTAATGCGTTATTCATCTGATCCCTGATAGACTCAAGTCGGCTGTCCGAGCAATAAATTGCGATATCGTCCGCATAGTACAGTATATCCACAGTGTCAGGCAAAATATGAAAGGGCGATATATAAATTAAACAGTATGGGGCTGAGAATGGAGCCTTGAGGGAGGCCGATAGTGGTGTCCCAGCTTTGCAAATTGATACCCGCAGCGAAGCCGATAAGGTGTCTACGGGGGGTCAAGGCTTTGATGAATTTCAAAATTTTTGGAGAAAGCCCGTATTTAGAGAGAAGGATTAATAAAATCTCCGGGCAAACCTTGTCAAAAGCTCCCTCAATATCGAGAAATGCAGCACCAGTAAACTTACGGGCTTTATTAGACATGTGAATACATGTCAGCGTGGAGATGCTATCTGTGCAGGATAGACCTCTCCTAAAGCCGAATTGGGATTTGCAGAAAAGCGAGTCCTTTTCTGCCCACCATTAAATTCTCTTATGGATCAACTTCTCGAATATTTTTAG
>NW_027223326.1:5766039-5917544 GCF_030449975.1 Polyergus mexicanus | reverse complement strand
AAGCAGTGGTATCAACGCAGAGTACTCGTTCTTTAGACAGGCATACGTTCGCAACCGTGCGCCGAATTGAATATAATCACGCAGACCCACACTATTCGATAAGAAGCAGTTTACAGGCATATGCTCACCCAAAAAACGATTTTTGACTAATTTTTTTACATGCAGAAATAGCGCTATGTAATTCATGGGCCTGAATTATGATCCACTCTGTATGTATATATTACACACACACACGCGCATACATATATATATACAGGGTGTCCCAGATCATTTGGGACAATACTCGTGTGCAGATAGACCAGACCAAACTGAGTCGAAAAGTCATCTTTCCTTTTTTTTTATAATGGTTAATAAAGGAATTATTGAGTAAAGTCTGGTCATCTTTAATCAGGCGCACGTCGGTGAGCCGCGTGTCGTGAAGTATACGCTCCCGCATACTATCAGGCGCGCGGCTCACCGATGTGTGCCCGGCTAAAGATCGGCGCTGATTAGCCAGACTTTACTCAATAATAATTTCTTTATTAAGCGTTATAAAAAAAATGATACAGGACTTTCCGACTCAGTTTGGTCCGCTCTATCTGCAAGTATTTTCCCAAATGATCTGGGACATCCTGTATATATACACACATATGGTGTGTGTAATATATACATACAGAGTGAATCATAATTCGGGCCCATGAATTACATAGCGCTATTTCTGCATGTAAAAAAATTAGTCAAAAATCGTACAAAATATATATATATATATATATATATATATATATATATATATATATATATTCATGCGCGCGTGCGTGGTGTGCATATATATGTATATATATATATATGTATATATATATATATATATATATATGTATATGCACACCACGCGCGCGCGCATGCACACATACATATGTATATATATTGTCAGATACTTACTTAGATACGATAGATTGCACAGGTATAGTCGTTGTTCGCCTTTCTTTTTTGAGAATTTCTTTAGTATTTGGAGATTGTTCCTTATTCATATTGGTTGATTTAAGAATCGGTTGTAGTGCTTTGTTTCGCGACGTATTTCCAACGTTTTTTTTATTCTTCGCAATACCTTGCAATTGCTGATGGACCATTTCTAAAAAAATAAAAACAGATTTTTATATATTCAAAAATGAATTGAATGTATAAATACATCAAAAACACATTCTAGTTACAATAAACAATTAATAAAATAAGAACAAACCAAATTCAGATTCGGACCGTCCTCGATGAAGATAAAGCCATTCTTTTCGACGAGGATAATATCTAACACAAGGATCTGTTTCATAATGTAATCTATCGAGGGCTCCTGACACCACAGAATGAAGGTACCCTTCTTTTTCATCATTGTCCTGTACTTTGAGATATTGTGAATCCTTCAGTAACTGACAAATATCAGCTCGAGTTCCTTCACCATTAGGAAGTCGAGCGGTAGCATCCCTAACTAACGCTAAAATCGTTACAAAGTTTGGACGATCTTGTACCAGCAATGTATGTTCCCGTGCTTTAGATTGTCCTGAAGCTTAATTAACATAATAATAAAATTTAATTAATTTTATATATATAATTTATATAATTATATATATTTAATTACATATGATTATATATAATTAATTATATATATATATATATATATATAATTTAAATAAATATATAATATATAAAGATACAAGAACAATATGAATAAAAATATTTTTATAAAATATCAAACAAGTATCCATTGCACTTTACATAAGCGTTATTCATACCGATGTTGTGTTGATAAATTCCTTTCACCGGACCGACTACGGATGCATAACCGTGCATACGATAAGTAAATGCCTTGTGAGGTGCAGCATATCGCATACGTTCTTGTCTTCGAAATTCTTCTCGTTCCTCCGCCAAGCAGTGGTATCAACGCAGAGTACTAGGAAATAATGGGCGAGGTGGTTCCGAGTCAGTTGCAATGGCTCCGGCATCTATACTGGTAGATTCCAATGCAGGACTTCCGCTTCTACCACTCTGTGAGCTTCCGCTTATGATCGCGTTATTATTCATGCTATTGCTTAAAGTAAGCTGAGTCTGCTGTGGTTTTGTAGCTGTTACAACACTAGCAGCTGAAGTATATGGTGATGTCAATACATCTCTATATAAGTAAAATTATTTGTTGAATATAAACTTCTCTTTATAATAGAACTATATCTAACTTATGACTTATCATACAGTAAATGAATAATTGAATAATATTAGAGATGCTCATAACTGATCAAACAAGAAAGAAATTCGAGTAAAATATTTATTTATGAAAATGTCTAATTAAATAATTTTATTTTATAATGTAGCAATGAAGAATTAAAAAGTTAATGTTTATTATGATACGTACTTATACATAAGAAATTTTGTACACAAATCTTGCAATCGAGTATCAGAGTCTCGTCCTGCACCAATCCAAGCATATACACCTCGACCTTTATTTTCTAGATAGGGTACGAGTTCGTGGTCTCGTTCTTGTCGTTGATCCAAATCTTGAGAATATGTTAATTCGCCAGCAAGAAATCCTAGAGCTAATGGTACTAACATAGGCCATGAAGATACCAAGGAATACCTACCAATATATAATACTAGTCATATAATTTGTTAACGGCGGCTTTCTTTAATTGTTCACAGAGTAGCAAATTTTTCTTCAAAATTACCAGTCATTTAAGGGTGAAATAGGATTGCCTTGCCACTGCATTATTGCCTCTTTCATCTCTGCTGCGCTCATACGATATTCACCCTTAGATATGAAGGCATCTCGCAACAAAGAAAAGAAACATGCGTGCGTTTCTTGCATTAATTCTGCTCCATTGTTATCTATAGTATTTTCGCTTGGTGGTATAATCACTTCTTTTTCCGGTATCGAAATAACGCTCTCATTTTCGCATCTGATGTCGATTCGTCAATTTAAATATTTATGATTATAATTTCAATTAATTGCAATATATAATATTATAATATTCATATATATAGAAATAGACTCACTTTACATCATTGAGTATATCAATTCCATCATCTAGTTGGATTGGTAACTGTATCATATCAATACTATCTAAATCAAGCTCTTTCTTAGATTCATTTTCCTCTTCATCTTCAGTTTCAGCTAGTATATCTTCATTCACGCCCGAACTTAATTCCGTTTTAATTTCATCATATTCCATATCTTCAACTTCTTTCTTTATCTCTAGTGCATTGATTATCACTGATTTGTTATTTTTTGGAAATATTGGACTTCTGTAAATTAAAAATATAAGAAGAAAATAAGTAAGATATCAGTTTTATGTATTTATCTAAATTCATAAATTCATAAATATGGTCAACCATAATTACATTTTCTTATTAATTATTTGATGTGTTTCATATGTATCAATTGGCTCTGATTTTATAGGTATTGTTATTTTATTATAATCCATATCTGAGACATTAGGTTGTCTATTATCATCTGTTGTATGAGAATAGTCACTATTGTCACTTTCAAGTTTCACAGAATTAGAATTTGTATATTTTAATGTGGTAGGACATAACGAATTTTGTTCCAATTTGATTTTCTTCTTGGCAGATGCAATTTTCATGAAATTACCAACTGAAAACTTATGCTTTTGACCAATTTGTGATCTTTGTGTGAGATCGGCAAGAGCGATTCCTTGAGTATTCAATTCTGGATGAACCTATATATACTCAATTAATTTTATTTAAATAAATGATTATAACATATATATACATATAAACACATAGATAAAAAAAACGAGAGATTATACATACATCACGAGAAACTCGTCGTTTTTTATGTGCTGTTAACATGGCACGATAAGTTTCTTCTGTCTGTTCACGTATAAATAGTGATCTGCTCGAAGCATATTCCATTCGCTGCAAAGTAGAAAATACAAGCCGAATTGTCTCGTCCTCGTGGTTGAGTTGTAAGCCTTTAACTAATAATCCTTGAAAACTCGTGGTAGAACGCCGTTTCCTTTTCTGTTTAGCTCCAGATGTTTGATAATATGGATAGTTCTCTTCGTTTTCGGATGTTGTATCAGCAGACAATCTTGTGTTGGCCCCAAGTTCCACTCGAATTGCATTTAGCTCCTCCATAAAACGTAGCTGGGTCTTCTCTTCAACTGTCATTCATTTGCGCGTTAGTATTGTCTTCCAGAAGTTATTATATATTTCTCTGCCAAATGGCTGAAGTGTGGGAGAAATATAAAGAGCCGGAAAATATTTGACTATATTTTGCACATGGAATGAGCACTTACCCATTATCGGCTTTGGTTTGCGCCAGTGAAATTTAGACACTGTTCGATTTGCTAGTTGATTGAAACCTTGTTTATATGCATTTGACAGTAAACTTTCTCGTGACTTAAGTAGTTGTTTTGCTAATTCATATGAACGTTTCTGTTCCTCAAACAATAATCTTCTTTTCTTTGCTTTTCGAACTAAACTACGTATTCTTTTAATATCAGGACGATAATGACCAGCAGAAAGATGATTGTGAAATGCATCCAGTGCTGCTACGCCAAATCTATAACAAATTTATTATTCAAAATTTTCTAATATTAAATTGTTTCAGGAAATTGTTTATTATTTCTCATTTTGCAAAATAATATTTAACATTCTTTACCTATTGTTTTCTCTGTTGAATAGCATTTGTAATGATTTTTCCATTTGTGCCTCTATATTACAATCTTTTGGGAAAGTAGGTAAAAGATTACATAATGTCTCTCTTTGACTTTCAGTAAGATATTCATTCCAAAAATGTGGATAATCTAGCATTTCTTTAAAAATATTAAAATATTCACAAAAATCCTGTGGTAATTTTACTTTAGTATTGGCAGCAATACAAGTTTCCCATCTCTAAAAATCAATTTGTTAAGTATAATTAATAATAATAACTTTATTTATTTTAATAAATTATTAAGCATAAAAATATAATAAGATAATTCTTACCAAAGTGTCAGGTGGCTCTATGTTTACCATATATTCTGCATTTTCATTCTCATCTTCATCCTCTTCTGCAGAATTATGACTTTCACTACTGCTTGTAGCATGATCTGCACTGTCTTCCTCACTGTCTGTTGTTGTACTACTGCCGCTCATAGTACTACTGCTACTGTCGGTCCTAGAATCATGCGTTGAAACTTCATCTTCCTCTTCCTCTGCTCCGCTATCTTCACCAGCTGAACATTCATCTATCTACAAGTATACCGCTTAATTTTATGATGTTGATGTATGCATATATATAATAAAATAACAAAATAATTTTATATAAAATACAAAATGTTTTAATATTTCTTATAATATACCTCTTCTTAATGATTCTTACAAGATTTTTATTATATTATTACATTATCAATTGCTATTAATAATATAATATGAAATATAATATAAGTGGTTGTGAAGCATATTATATCCAATAGATAAATTTAATCTATATATTATTATTAAAAATATATGCAAAATTTTGGAATGAATTTAAAGTATACTATATATATGGAACTATATAATATATTCATATTAGAAAGTAATTATACAGCATTGATTTTTCACACACACAGTAATTAATAAACACCAACCTCCATTTCTGTAGTTGTATAACTTTATATACGTCTCTTTCTTATAATGATTTGTACTAATTTATTAAGATAACAAATCTTTATATATTCCTAATAATACACATAATATGTAACCTTAATGGAAAAAAAAATCTAGATATTTTCTTGCTTGTATCTGCTTGTATAAACACTTCTATCATATGGTCTAGTTTCCACCGAAGTCGTCATCCGATTCTGTTTCGGTGCGCAACGAATTTAACGTACTGTTCTCACCGAAGGTAGCTCAAAGAGAAGCCTGAGGCCAGTATTCATAGACTACGTTTACACGTCACCCCTAATAAGGTTTAATAACATCCGTAGTTCTAAGACTGGCCAATCACAGTCATTCCATTCTTCAGAGGAATAGCTGTGATTGGCCAGATTTATAACGGATGTTATTAAACCCGATTAAGGGTGCCGTGTTAACAAAGCTTATAGTCAGTTCTTATCATAGAGCTCTGTTACACGGCACCCTTATACGGCGTCTATAATAGAGATTTTAAGCTCTAAACCTTAAGAAATTGACCAATCACAGTCAAGTATGAGAAGAATACTCGACTGTGATTTGTCAATTTCTTAAGACTTAGTCTAAAATCTCTATTGTAGACGCCGCTTAAATCGAGTTTAATAACATCCATAGTTATAAATCTGGCCAATCACAGCTATTCCTCTAAAGAATGGAATGAATGTGATTGGCCAGTCTTGAAACTACGGATGTTATTAAACCCGATTAGGGATGACGTGTAAACGTAGTCATAGACATAATATAACGGAGAACACACACTTTTGTATAAGCGCATAATCATAAGCATAAGGAATTTGACTGGTCCATTTCCTTATGTATAAGAAAATTGACCAATCAAATTCCTTATGTTTATGATTATGCGTTTATGCAAAAGTGTGTGCTCCCCGCTTATATCTAGACCGAGCGTTTGCCTTTATTTAAGGAGTGGGGGTAAAGATGCACGTAGGCCGGTATTCATAGTTCGTTCTTATATTTAAGATCGTCTTAAGTATGGTCTTGGGTCGTCTTAACATCTTATTCAACCAATGAAATGATTGCATAGACATACTCTGTTTCGTGCTCGCTGCGTTCTCTCTCGCTCCCACAGAGAATAGCGCTCTCTTTCGTCATGCTACGTGCAAGCGAGAGAGAACGCAAGGAGCACGAAAGAGTGAGTCTCGATTGCGCACATTACTGATCGGACAATATTTCCCAATCGGACACAAACCCAATCGGATACAGGCTCGGTCGGACACAGTCCCGATCGGACACAGGCTCGATCGGACACAGACCTAATCGGACACAATTCCGATTGGACACATATGGTTGCAATCGGACACAGTTCCGATCGGACACAGTCCTCATCGCAAAGCTAGGTCCATCATTGTGTGGATGGGAAAATGTATGCGTGGACACAGTGGGTTTCGCCCCCCCCCTATGGGAGGGCTCCACTATCGAAAAACTAGACACATAGGTTTGCGTTGAACCTCGCTTCGCGTGGAAAGTTGTAAACCTATATGGAACCTTACTGCGCATTAAAATGTATATGCGTGCAGGCAGTATGTTCCGCTCCCCCTCCCCCTACGAGAGGGCTCCACTTCCGGAAGATATAACCTAACCCCTAACCCAAACCTATATATTTCTGATATATTGTGTCCGATCGAGATGGTGTCCGATTGGGTCTGTGTCCGATCGAGCCTGTGTCCGATCGGGCCTGTGTCCGATCGGGTCTGTGTCCGATCGGGAAATATTGTCGTGTTCGATCGGTAATGTGCGCAATCGGGACGATCCCGCACGAAACAGAGTATGTCCTTTTCTACGTACACCTCGGCTCCCACTCATCAACATTCAGTCTAGATATACTATATCTATGGATAGACTTAGGCCGGTATTCATAGTCAGTTCTTATTTCAAGACCGTCTTAAGTAATGTCTTAAGATGCTAATACGACTTTGTGATTGGTTTAGAACATCTTAAGATTGTGCTTAAGACGATCTTAAATATGAATATAAGAACTGACTATGAATACTGGCCTATGTCTATAGTTCTTATATTTAAGCGGGGAGCACACACTTTTGCATAAACGCATAATAATAAGCATAAAGTAATTGATTGGTCCATTTCCTTATGCATAAGGAAATTGACCAATCAAATTCCTTATGCTTATGATTATGCGCTTATGCAAAAGTGTGTGCTCCCCGCTTTAAGACCGTCTTAAGCACAATCTTAAGATGTCCTAAACCCTAAACCAATCACAGAGCCGTATTAGCATCTTAAGATATTACTTAAGACGGTTTTGAAATAAGAACTGACTATGAATACCGGCCTAAGAGTGGCCATCCCAGCGTTTTTTGTACGATTGCTTTTGGTGGCATGATAAAACAATCAATTAGTTCATGTCCTCGGTCACTGAACTATATACCATACTGGAACGCGCACGGCTCTGCTGATTGACGGCCAGAAATGTGGGATTGCGAGAGTTGTTGCTTCTCAGACCTGTTCTTGTTTATCTAACTACGTCGACCACATGACTAGATTTACTATCCGTTCTAAAACCATTATCATAGTTTCATGTGCAGTTTTTTAAGATACACTTTACCATTTTTCATATTTATTTTAATTCTCTGCTTCTTAAGGCCTTTGCACAATGCTAGGCAACAGGCAATAGGAACAGGAAATAAACATAGGGAATAGGAACAAAGAATTCCAATATACCAGAAATCTTGCACCAATGCAGAATAGACCGTGACACAAGAAATAGACACAGAATTTCCATCACGTTGGAAATTCTATGACTATTGCCTGTTGCCAACCAATCACAGCGTTCGAATTTTTGAGGTTGTATTTACGAACTTTTAGCGCGTGTATATACATGCCATATACGTTTTACAAGCTCTATTTTATTACAAGCAGTAAATATGTTCGATCATTGTGATTATTCGAATCGTTTCGAAAATACAGAAGAGGAAGAGTGTGATGATGGTCTGGACGTATTTAATCATTAAAACTCAGTTAATAAATATGTAAAATTTGGTGATGAATTGTTAATAGATATGGTTCATTCTCGTCCATATCTTTATGATAAAAGTGCAGAGAATTATAAGGATACGACAATGAAAGAGAATGCATGGAGAGAAATTGCCACTGCTCTAAACATTACACGTAAGCAAACTTGAACCGTTAACTTGAGACAGTCTCAGAAACAACCCTTCTTTTCAGTCTCTAATCTTTAATTATCGCATTCTACTAAGTTTTATGTGTATTACATGATTATAGTTGTTTGTGTATGATATAGTTGCAGAATGCAAGAATCGATGGATACGTTTCCGCCAACGCTTTAGCAAGGAAAGGCAACTGCGAGAGCAAGAGACAAGGAGTGGAGCCGGAAAGCCTACCAAACAAAAATGGATGTTATATGAGAGCCTTACTTTCTTGGCAAGGCATATACCTCAAAGAGGATTTGTTTCATTTATTTCTTCAAATGATCATAGTTCTGTTGATAAATTCAAACAATTCAACATATTCAACAACGATTTATCATTTCAAAAGTTTTTCTGATATCAATTTTACAAAGCTATCCGAGCCAAGCAATGTCAGTGGAACTTCGTTGAAAACCCAACATTTATAACGATGCACCCCAGCGTTACCCTTCTTGATTACCCGGCCGCCGATCCGCCGGAAGTCCACCGCCCGACGAACACCGATCGGGCAAAATGCAGAGGCGCTGAGCGCCCATTTTTTGAACGATAGACAAAGCGCGTAAACATCGAACCGCCGTTAAGCGCACGTAACCGTCAAGAGCCGGCGACGCACTCGGATACCAACCGACCGATACCGAAAACACCCAGGTCGCGCGCGCCGGTTCTATGACGAAAACACCGTTAGAACAATAGGCAAATTACGCAGATGCGCGCGCCGAATAACCGTATAAATAGGACGCGTTTTTTGTCTATCGAGACCAGATCTTCCGATCCGCCAGAGTCAGTAAGACGCCTAGAGAATATCCTAGATCCGTAAAAAGCTCCTACGAGAGAGAAAACGGGGTTGGGCGTACCCAGCCTCCGCCGAGAATTCGCGATATCTCGAACGAGCAATGCTTCCAAATTATTGTTAGAGGCAAAACGGGATCGGGCGTACTCGACCCTGCCGAGCGTTCTCGGCAGCTCGCAGATTCCCGACTGCCTGCGTGTACCGGTAGCATTCACGTGGAGGGGAGTTCTCCGCCACGGACGAGTGTACTCGTCAGCCACCATGCTCCTGGATTCGAGTGAATCCACATCGCGACTCCGCTAAACCGACGTTAGTAAAATCTGCGCGCATTGCGAGATTCACGGCCGACCGCCATCGACACGCCGAACTCGCCATCGGTACGGAGCGCTAAGTCCCACGCCGAGGGACGACCTGCATCCTTACCGCGACACCGATCAACGCGCAGGAATCGATACCATCATCCCCTACGCGACAAGGGACCGCCCACCGGGGTTACCGAAATTACCGCCCGCACGATCCGCGGCCCGATAGCTAGCGGCACCTCGCGAATCCGCGCCGTGCGATATATAATCGATAATTCGAGTCTCGAAAACGGTCGGAGATTAACTGCGGCGCATTATATGCAGTACCGCCCGCATTCGAATTAACCACACGCCATCCGTGTACATACACACACCCACTCATTGTATAATACAGACTTACACGCTCACATTCCACGTACACACACGCCCCTGCGTATCATTTGTATTTCAGCGATCTCACACATATTTTATGCATACGAGTACGCACATTAATAGCTCGTACACTCACCCACTCATTGTATCTCACAAATACACTCTAGCACAATAAATCTCTTCGTTACAATTACATAACTGTGCGTTCGTATCTCGATATTGCTTTCTCGAGCCCAGGATCCCGACCAAGCTATCCTAGCCCGTCTCGCGAAAGCGGAACGTTACACATTCAACAATTCTTCAGGATGACTATGAAATGTCCACCAATGACAATTCTATTGTGCGACTTCTTTTTTCTTACCAATATTATCTTATTTGAGAAATACATATGTTATAAAAACTCATTTTACTCACAAGACATCAACTTCAATATCCGGCCAGCAGTCACTGCATACATCGATGTCGAAAGAAATATGCAACACATTGCCAAACATGTCGATTCATAAAAATCAGCCTACTATTTATTTGGAACAAGATTATAATGTGAGTATAATTTTGAATCAACAGGAGAAATATACAAAATAATATTTATATACATTTAATCGATGTTTTTAATTTTCCAGTTACAGTCACTCTCGCCGTTGCTACACCGTACACCACTTGCAACAACTGAAAAAACTTCATTGGTGAGTAATTTTAAATCGTATTATTAATTGATTCTAAAAAAATGTAAAACTTACGAATTTCAAAATTCCAGCCATCGACATCTTTTTTGACCCAAACATCTGTTTCGGAGACAGAGGGATCAGTTAAAGTCAGTCTACCAACTTCTTGCTTTTCGGGGAACCAGCAAAGGACTTTTAAAAAGCGGTGTATTGACCCAGTGGAAACAGCATTCCATCAGATGAATAACACATTAAATTCAATGATAGCTGAAGTGTGTTCCCGGAGGAAACCGGTAAACGAGAACGATCCAGATGTTCTCATTGGAAAACTCGTCACAGCGGAGCTTCAAATGACAGCAGAACCATACAAAACTGAGTTAAAACGAAAATTTATGGAGTTGCTATATTTTCCTAAATCCAAATAAATGTAAGTTAAGTTATAATTTATATTCACGCATTCTCCTTAATTTTCATATAGTTTTTATTTATTTTACTTATGATGTTAATTTTGTTTCATATTATATATTATTACATATATATTTTATTTAATATATTTAATTTCAATTTTAATTTTTTTATATTTAATATCAGAATGGATAACTTATTTTAATTACATTGTTTTGTTATTTAATTACATAATTTATAGTATTACAATGGATAATTAATTTTAATTACATTGTAGTTTATTATAAATAAAAGTTTATTTGGTTTCTAATAAAAGAACAATTTTATTTTTTACATATAAAAATAATAAATAGATTTACAATATTTTTTATACTGTTGTGTCTTACTGCAGAATATAATACAATTAGTCATCACATAAAAATGTACGGAAAACGATACAATTGTAAATTTTAAGGTACTTCGTAATGTTGTCCTCGATGTATATATTCATATTGCCAAGGAACTTCCCCAGCTACTGTCATGAAGTATGACAAAAGAGTATTACGCATTGCATATGCTTCTCTAGAAGCTCGATGTGCTCCTGCATTTCTTATAGGTCTTATATAGTTATCTTGTGACTGTTGTCTCCACTCTCCTTCTATTAAATCTCCTTCTATTTCTCTGTCTGCAAATTGGGGAGGACAATATCTTGGCTGCAGCGGGGCTTTTCCATCATTTTTAATTTTTAAAATATTATGCAAGTACATTGTTGCTAGCACCAATCGGTTAGCAACATCTGGATTAGCATATATTGTTCTTCGAAATATCCTCCACCTGGCTGCAAAGATTCCAAATGTATTTTCAATTGTTTTTCTGGCCCGGGATAGTCGATAATTAAAAATCCTCTTTTGCTCATTTAAAGATCTCCCTGGATAAGATCGCATCATATGTAGACATTTGAAATGCTTCATCTCCAACAAAATAATAGGATACTTCCTTGTCACTTCCTGATAGACGAGCAGTGCCTCCAGGTATATTGAGCGTACCTCCGTATAGAGATTGTCCAAAGTTTGATCTGGAGAAGATTCCACCATCACTTTCATTGCCATACGCACCTTTTTTTTTGCGATAGGAAGAGAAAAATGCATTAAGCACCGTACCCCGGACCGGTTCCGGGGCGTGTGCGGGACTCGCACCCGCTAAAAAACTCCCCCCTACGCGGCCACATTAGACCGCTTACAGAGGTTGGGTACCGGGTACCTGTTTGCACATAAAATTCCGGTGCCCAACCAGCCTACATAAGCCTACCTCTGTGATCCACGGAAAATGGCGCCTACAGACGACGCACTTCCTAAAAGGGGGTGAAGAGAGTCCTGGAGGGGCTAACCCACGGGGGCTAATCCATGGCCTCTCCCCCCATCCCCCGAGATATCATCCCCTTCTTTAGGAAGGGGACCCGTCGCTTCCGACGCGACGGGCGGGTCAGCCTCCTGCGACTGGTCCGGGACCCCCTGCGAAACAGAGGGTCCCCCCCTTTTTTCCCTCCCGGTATGGAGAGGGGTACATCCCCTTGCCCCCATACGGTGGCACGACGGTTTCCCCAGTTCCGCACAGAGCGGAATCCCCCCGCACCTGGGGGATTCCGCCGTGCACCGAGCAGCAGGATGTCCGGGTGTGCCACACATGTAACACCACCCGGACCGATCCTCCCCTCCCGTGCAATGCTGCCTGACGTGGCCAATCGCCAGGCAGCGGAAGCATCGCAGAGGGTGAGCGCGGAGCACCTCCACCTGTGCCCACGACCACCCCACGCGGACCCTCCCGGCAACCGCCAATCTTTGAACGAAGGTCACGGGTGCCCGCACCCAAATGGTCCCCGGGCCGGATGAGAACCTCCGAATCTCACCGGTCAGGAAGCCCCCATCCGTCAGCCCCCCCGAGAGCCATAAGAGCCTGCCGCACCTCCCCAAGGGTTACCGAGCTGGAACCCGGGCTCCTGTCCACTTCAAAACCCTACGCAGGGTCTCGGCGAGCCTGTCCGCCAATTCACCGGATGTGGGACGCTCGGGATCTCCCGCCCGGGCCCTGACCGGCCTGGGGATCTCTATTAGAGTCCCCCCATTCACGGCCTTCCGAACGCGCGAGTCGACAATGCCCAATCCCGGGAGATCTATATACTCCCGGGTCTTGGCCATTGCCGCGTCGACGGAGAGCCCCGCACCCTTTGGTGCCGACAGCAGAACTGCTGCCAGCCCCAGAGGCCGGGGCTTCCGCACCCTCGCCCTCCCGGACGTTGCGGCCTATGTGGGGACCGCCTCTCTCCTCTCTTTGACGGAAAACCCACCAGGCTCCGGGGGAGGGGGTTGAGGTAAGGCGGGACCTTTGCGGGCCCCGCGTCCACCCCCCCCCTCTTCCGCACCACCTGCACCCACGTCTCCCCCGCTTGCGCGGGAGGAAGCGCCACAAGGCGTGCACGCTGGGCCCGGTCGGGGTTGGCAGGAGGGGCTGCGGCCTTCCTCCCACCTCCCTTCCGGGACCTGCCCTTCTCGGGCCGTTGGGCCGGGAGGGGCTTAGCAGAGGTGGCCGCAGCCACAGCCCTACCGCCCCCCTCCGAACTTGTTGCCGGTCCCCTCACCGTCTCTCATCCGCTCCATCGCGGATAGGAGACGCTCCTCCAGGCGCTCCTCAGCGCCTCTGAGGCCCTCGGCCAAAAGGGCCTCAACTCGGGCCACAGAGAGGGGTTCCGACCCCCCTGTGGCCATTACCCCGTCAATGTCCGTCCCCCTCTCCCCCCAAACGAGGGGAACGGAGACGAAGAACTCCGGGGAGTCCCCGAAGGCCCTGCGAGCCTGTCCGCGCGCAGGAACCCCCAACGCCGACTCCGAGAAGCTAGCCCTATCCTCCTGAGAGGGGCCCCCCCGCAGGGGGGGAGCCCGCCGGAAGAGAGGTCCCTTGCGGGTTCTCCGCCGGCGAGCCCCTCCCCCAGCGGGGAGCCCCGGCCGGGGCCGCCGTCGCCGATCGCCTCCGAGAGCCGCAGGGTCCTCAAGACTTTCGGCGAGGGACTCTTCCCGTCCGGGGAAGTCGCCTTGAGGTGCGGCACCTGGCCTCTCCTAAGGACCAAAACCTCCTCCCTCAGCGCAGCAACATCCTTCTCGCAGGCAGACAGTCTCTTCCTCAGCCACTCGTTGGCTGAGCAGAGGAGGCCCACCTGCGAGTCCTCGCCGGTCCTTGTCCGGCTAAGGAGCTCCGCGCAGTACGCCTTAACCCGCACCGCGGCGAGACGCATGCCGCGCTTGAAAGTCCCCTTGAGGTTCCTGGAGACGTACACCATCCGCTCCAGTTCCCCAAGGGACTCGCGCGCGCGTCGCTCAATCTCGAGGGCCGAGAGGTCCCTCACCTGATCGGCTACCTCATGCTCGGGACGTAGCGAGCGGGTGCCTTGGGTCTCGGGTGGAACGTACCCTGGCTGCAGGGACCGCTCCTCCTCGAGAACCCTCAGCTCCCGCTCTTTCGCCGCCGCCATACGCTCTAGCGCCTTCGCCCTACCAACGTACTCACCAGTAGTTGGTGGTCTTCCTCTCGTCCTCTTGGCCGCAGCGGCTTTTTCCAGATCCCCCGGTCTCACGGGGGAGGGGCTCCTACTGCGGACCACCTCCGGTTCCGGGCTGGAACTTGACCACTGGGGGGAGCGGAATCTCTCCCGGGTGGCTCCAACTCTGATCCCCCTCGTGCTCCTGATCGGTTGTGTCCCCGTCCTCGTCCTCCTGGTCCTCGGAGCGCTGGTCCCCTTGGATCCGGAGGTTGGCTCGCTCGACCTCCTTCCCTGGCTCGAGGAAGTCCATTTGCCCTTACCTTCGTAGTAAGGGCCAATGAAATCCCCAAAGCCGAGGTTATTATCTGACCGATAGAAATCGTCCTCGGTCATTTCCCCAACCCCATGGAGGTCAAAGGGCAGACGGTCGAGAACTACCACCGGCGACTTCTCCTTCTCACCGCCTCTTGGTGGTGTGGCGGTCTTTGTTTTTGGAGATGGAGGCTTCCCATTCTGCGGGATGTCCTCCATCTCCACCTCCACGATGCTCCCATCGTCCGTCTCTTCAAACGCGGCGGTAGCTCTTTCGCCGGCCATGCTCGTCGGCAACACAGCCGGTAGCCCATCGTCGGATGACGACCCAGGGGAGTCTAGGACAATACCCCCCCCCTGTGCCGGTCCTTGGTATCCGATCCCAAGGTGATCGTCTTCTTCTTTGTGTCCGTCATATCTGTAACAAAGAAAGTGGTTTGATTTTGGTTTTCCTTCTCCTAGGACGGTTGGCTCCACCACGCCTCACGAGCCCGTCCTGCCCGGCTTGCCATACGCACCTAACCTAACCTAACCTAACCAACGTCGAACAGCATAAACTTATATTGAGTATCACAAGCAGCCATCAGCACAAAACTGAAAATCTTCTTATAATTAAAATACATTGAGCCAGAGTTTGGAGGTGCCCAAATCATTATGTGCTTGCCATCGATTGCTCCAACACAATTTGGCAAATTCCATAATTCTAAAAAATTACTGCTGATTTTTGTCCATTCTTCTTTTGTGGGATGTTTCATATAAATTGACATCAGAACATCTGCTATAACAGAGCATGTTTCCTTAACAATCATATGAGCGGTGGACTCTCCTACTCTGTAGGAGCTAAAGCCACAGATAACATCTGATCTTCTGTTGCTAAATATCTGTAACAAAGTTAATTGATTAATTTTCGAAAACTCCGTTCATGAAATATATATATATATAACTTTAAAACATATATATCTTTACCTCAGAGTTATTGCAGAGTTGTTCTAGACATATTGAGGTTCTGATACTTCTTTTCTGTAAGAACGAACCTACTAATTGCAGTAATTCGTAAAATGTGGGAACATCCATTTTTGTATATCGAAAAAACATATCTTCATCTTTGTATTCCTGACGTAATTCTAAGACATTTTCTTCTTTACCAAAATTTTATTTTTAAAGCACAATTTTATGTTATAAGAAATAGTTAGCGGTGGTAATCACACATCGGACGGTCAGCTGGCTCGCGGCGCGCCGCGCCGCTCCTGCCTCGCTTCTGTACTCGACGCGTGATTTGCTAACTATTTTTGCTTATAACTCAAAAATTACGCTTCAATTCAAATTTTGGTAAAAGAAAAATCGTCTTAGAATTGTATCAGGAATACGTCACTTTACGGACGGAAGTTTGTTCCGGAACACCCTGTATATACACATTTATCTTTACTTACAAATTGCGTGACAGCTTCATCACATGATTTTAATTTCGAGTCCAATTCTCTAATCATTTCCACAAAATCAAGAGGCAAGAAGTGTGCGATTAAGTTATCGCTTTCTGGAACCATTGGTGTTCTCTGTTTTAACAAATCTTCTATGTTGATTATACGCTGTTTTAAATCTTTCAATTTGAGGTTTGACGCCACCTGCATCCGTAATAATATACTCATGCTCTCTGCAACATAATGAACAATATATCAAGCAAATATAATGATGATATTACTTGTATATTACGTATAAATAATGTAAACTAATTTTTTACCTTGCATTTTCGTATTGTTGAATTCTTGTGAACTGGTGGATTATACTCTAAAATATATTTAAAAAAATGTATTATATAGTTATATAATTAATTGTTATTAAATCAAATTTTTATACCTTTTATTATAACCGGTACATTTGATAACTCCAGCTACTGGCTTTGTCCCGGTACCAAATTTTCTTTATCTAAAAATATAATTATAAAAATTAGAAATATATAACAAATTTCTAAAATGTATAGTGATTGTAATCGATAATATAATTAATAATACAATTTATATACCAGGTAACAAAAGTAGTCATTTTGACGTTATTTTGACGTCAAATTAGGTCAATATGACATCAAAAAGACTACTTTTGCTACCTGCGATATTATATATGATAATGACATATACCGTGCTCTGAGCGCATTTCATTTTGTCAAATAGCATGTTTATTCTGCTTCGATTTGAATTGGCGCCTTTTCCAAACGATTAGTCTAATCTTAATTCCTGTTGTCAGATGTCAACAGTAGTTTAGAAGTAATCGCGCGAGAAGACATGTCTCTCATCCCTGTCGTATCGCGACCGCCGAACAGTTCGCTCGTATCTTTATTAGCTCGTGTCGTTCTTTTGTAGTATATCGCTTATATCGTATATTGCTTCTGAAAGTTAATAAACTACAGTCTTGCTTCTCGCGGAAATCATTCACGCTGATTCCACTCAACCCGAAATCCAACACATTTGGATGTATATCATATATATTCGTATTTGTATCTTCATTAGAACGTTCATAGCTCAAGGAAAAATTTTCAGGTGCAGCAGGAATAGCAGAATATGATTGTTTCTCTGTAAAAAATATCCAGAAGTTTGATTTAAAAGTCATGGTAAATATTACATAAAATTAATACACAGTAAATACCAATCAGATTTAATAATGTAGGGAGGAAGAAATTTATAATATTGAAATTTTACACAAAACAGAAATTTTGAAGAGAAAAATAAAAAGTTATAATAACATTTGTTACAATCAATTTCACTTTTTTTGCTTATCTTATTCTGTTTCAATATTACCATACAAAACAATAAACTTAAGTTGTTGAAATTTGAGTAATTATAGACTACCGTATTTTTTTAAGGATCAATTATTTGATTAATTTGGATGATTTTTCCTTCATGAAAATGTTAAAGGGAATTATATTTCTTGGCAACTTCCTAATCTTCAATATATCTTTATAAGTAAGTATCACTTCACCACGATTTTATTAAACTAAAGTCTATCTAATTTAATGAAAAATGTAATTTTATTCCAATTAGTTTGATACAGTTTAGTTCATGAAAAGTCCTTTTTTATCGCTTGTAACTCTCAAACTATCGTTGTTTCAACATTTTTACTGAGCAAAAACCGAATGCAAATGAGTAAAAGAAACTATAAAAATAATAAGATAGTATTGTAATATCTTGTATATATTAATATTTATGCTAAAATATGTTTATATTCTACATGCTCCTCATTTTCTTCTTTTTTTCCTCTTCATGGGACTCATCTTCATCACTGCTGAATCGATGGTATGGTATATGCTGCCTCTTTCCTCGCCCCAATCTTTCTTCATCCGTTGTATTATATGTGGCATCTGTTGCACTTTTTCTTGCCGATTCCAGACATGCTATAATGAGCAGTTTAATATTTAAATTTCTTATACAAACCATTACGATCATAACAAAAATGCTTCTTAAAAACAAAATTTTAAAAATAACTGAAAATGTTAGTTTTTAATTACATAAATTTCATTATAATTTTCATTATTTATTCCACTTCTGACAAATATATATATATATATATATATATATGTTTTATCTTATTTTTAGTAACATAAATATATATATGATATAAAAATAACAATATAAATACAGCACAAACAAAAACAACAATTATAATTATAATACTCTGAATTGTATTTTATGTAAAATAGAAAAATAATTTTTTAATATTAGAACATATATATTTATAAGTCACTATTATGTACATATTATGAATCATATAGATGACATATGAAACATAAATACTTACTACAATATTTTATTATTTCGATTTCGTAGCGATCCCATGTTTCATAATTCGGAGATGTATAATTTGTTATCAATAAAGGAGTATTTACAGTATGAGGTGGCCACCAGCATTCCTGAGTATTTCCTTCTTGCATAAGCCACAGCGTTGGAATTTCAGAATAAGTACAATCCGATAGGAATTTCACAACCGCGTAGTTTTTATTTATTTTTCTTCTATCAAACTCTATTCTATTCTATAAATCCATTGTATAAAACAAGAATATAGTTTAGTTTTTGGAATATGCCTTAAAGATATAAAGATCAATATTTAAACAGTCTTATGAAAAAAAATCTGCCAAAAAATTGAAACGAAGCAAAGCAGAACCAATGTGATCAAAGTCGCAATATCTATGTCTTTGTTTACATTGCTCCTCTTTTACTTCGTTTTTTTAAATACAATTTCTTATTTTAAATTCAATAATGAACTAATGAGCATGCACCATATAAATTAGTCTGGTCGAAACATATGTATATTATAATAATTTATATACAATGTTTAGAATCACCAAGCATTCCGACTTTGCTATATTCATTAACAGTAATTTCTAAATTAAATTTCTTAACTATGTTAAAATACATGCAATTAATTGTGTATAAAGCATTTCTATTTTTTAATATTATGCTCACCTTTCTAATTTTTGTTATTCTTCAATTTTTTTAAAATCCCCATAGATTTTGCCATTTTTACAGTATTTATCTTATAAAAACTAAGATTTAGGCAATACATATATTATTTAATCATTTTTTATATAACTATTCCGACATTAAAAAGGTAAAGAAATCAATGTGCCTCTATTTATCGTCAATTTAATTATTGGCGTGTAAAAGCGGTATCACGACAGAAGAATCAACTTCGTTATATTGTTTTAATTTAAAACATTTTCGTTTTATTCGCGTTGCTGGAACTTTTATAATATCTGAAATAGTACTGCTAGTTATCAAAAATATACATAACTTTTTCGTATTACACGGAACTGTAAAAAAGATTGTGGATGTAAAAGACGTTGTGCACGGATAGATAATACGCGGTTATCTTGCAATATATTTAAAACATAAATAACAGAATTATCATCAAGTAACGCGCAGTTATCGAATTTCTTTCTTGAAATTTTAAAACTATCAAACTCTAAATAAGAAATTTCATTTTTTTTATAAACAGCAATTGGATATTGCTTTATGAACATTTATGAATCGGAAGTTGTAATTCTTCAGATATACGATTGGACAATTCCTGCAAAGGTTTTCCACATTTATGTAGTTTCTTTTTTATTTTTTGCATATAGTTTTTGTACTTGAAACAACTGAAATTATCTAAGGAACCAAAAGTTTGTACATCATTAGCAAGATGAAGAATATTATGGACGTTATACAAAAGATATTTCTCATCATAAAGTTCTCCATAGTGAGAAACAAACCATAATAATAAGGAATTAGCATAAGCATTGAACTTCACACATAGATACGGATTTATTAAAATCCTTATAACAACACTAAGGCAAAGAAAGTGATTGTACAACATCGGAGATAATATTAATTTCATAATGACAATTCCAGTATACAGTAAAAATTGACGAAATTCGGTGGCCTTCCATTTATCGACATCGTATAAACCTCTAGGTTTTCTTGCAAACTCAATTGGAATGTAAGGCTTCATTGATATTAAATGATTGGAAATTTTATGGACATTGTCTATTGATAATCGTATATTTTTATTTCTTTTTAACCATATTTGTAATAATCTTTTCATAACACC
Organism: Polyergus mexicanus; assembly: GCF_030449975.1. Taxonomy (NCBI): domain Eukaryota; kingdom Metazoa; phylum Arthropoda; class Insecta; order Hymenoptera; family Formicidae; genus Polyergus; species Polyergus mexicanus. The sequence continues at coordinate 5,896,794 of NW_027223326.1, read as the reverse complement.
AAGGCAAACAAGATGCATATAGTCAAGTGGAATTTGAGACACCATGCCAATAGAAAGGTTTTCTAAAATAGAATCATCTGTGTGATGTTCAATGTGTGCACGTTTTTTAAATGTGTCATTCGTACGTAAAGCATTATGGGTTTCTGAATAAATTACTCGATTATGTACAAAATCGCCTTCTTGAACACATCTTGAACATGCGAAGTATCCTGTATGGCCTTTAGTACATGTTATAAAAGATCTAGCCGGAACATCACACAAGATTGCATTGCGAAAAACTATATATTTTTTATTGGAAATAGTTATACCATTTCGATTAAGTAGGAGGAAATCATTAACAAAATCCGTAAGAAATTCATTAGGATTACTTGGTTTACGCATACCGTGATACATGCCAATTATAAATGGTGATGTATAAACATTTATTCCTTCAATGGATGCCATTATGGGCCAAAACTGACTACCGGAATTTTTAGAGATAGGTAAACCATCAATATTGATGTTTAATTTAATTTTATTTTCTGTTATAAATTCGGAATATACTTTTATAGATCGCTCGAGAGTGGAAATACCAAAATGTGCATAATGGCCATCGCCTATTACCTTAATTTTTACAGACACGTTTCGTGGTGTGTTAACTAAACTCCTTACGTCACAAGGTAAATTTGTATTACCGTGTTTTCTAAGAATTTTCAATAATTTGTTTGCAGTATAATGTGAAATATTATGTTCTATAATTAATGTTTATAAATCTTGCCACAAAGTATCAGTATTAATAGAATGACAATCTGTTAATGTATCTGTATCTGTATCTGTATCTATATCTATATCTGTATCTGAATCTGTATCTGAGTCTATATCTGTTAATGTAGGAATGTTGCATTGTAATATATTGTCGCTTTTTTCATTATACCGCGCTTCTATTGATAATTCATTGCATTTGTTTTCATTTTGGGACATTGTGTAAGTACTGGTACTAAGTGTGTTATTAAATTTTTCTGTATTATCAGAAGTAATGATTTCTTTAACTCTATTAGTCGAAATGTTTCTAATGTATTCTAATTCTAATGTATTTGAATATCTGTTACTATATATTTCACGATTTATCAATTGATTTTTTCGTCTTTTTGATAAATATTGTATACTTTTTGGCATGATGGGAATTTTTAAATGAACACAATTTCTAAAAAAAAATTTTTTTTAATTAAAAATAATCATCAGGAACTTGCAAATTTATAACATTTTTTAAGGCTTATGATTATCACTGCGGACATGTTAAATTATGACATTAAAAAGGAGAATAACATTTGATATTTTGAAGAAACATGTAAAGAATTCCTTATAGGTTCTTATTTATAATAAATGACAATATAATTGAATCTAAATGCGACCAATGTTTTCAATTAAAATAAACCTTATGGCAATTGATTACAATTTGCAATTTTATACTAATTGAAAGATCAGAAAAGAAGTCCTTTGAAGACCCTCCTCCTCCATACTTCACTAGTTTATTTTATCAAAAATAAGTAGCATGTGAAGAATTTTAGAGGATTTTTCACTTCTGAAGTTATAATTTCATAATAGATTTACGGTAATAATTAGCAGTAAATCAAGAGTCTTAAAATATTGTACCATTTCACTGAAAGTAAATATAAAAATATTTTCATTATTTTTACTTACGAAAAAGAAGCGGCACAATTGTGTAGAGAAATATTAAATTTAAAGGATCGAATCAGGACTACGATACTACGAAGTGATGATACTGCTTCAACTTCAGATAGATTATTAACGATTTTTCTTGTATTTCTTGTATTTCAATAAATTTTGTTTGTCTCGATCGCAACAGAATAATATATTTTTACAATATTTTGGATATTTATAATATAGAAAGAGCTCTTTCATCGGCAATTTTCGTGAGAACGCAACCAAAATATTTTATTTATTATTTTTATATCTGCAATTATAATTTCCAAACGAGATTGAGGCATTTTTTTTCTGGCCAATATTGTTACGAGTATCAGGGTAAATTTTTTTAATCATAATTTATCATTTTGAAAAAGGCAACACTTTATTGCTTTCTATAATATTACGAAACCGTTTCCTCATACTCGAGTATATAAAGATCTTTACATCCTTGGAGTATTTTTTCATAAGGATTGCCTTCTAATAACGAAAATGTATATATTTTCTCTCTTTAGCTACCAACTTGTATACCATATACACAGCCTAATAGACTATTATATACACGAAACTTGGTGACATTAAAAAAAAGAGAAAATACATCGCCAGGAATTACAATAATAATTCCTTCCAATAATTTGTAAGCTTTTATTATTATGTATAGGTTGCAATCAGATGAAGAAATACCAGATATTGCGCACTTAATCTTTCAAAAACGGAAGTTTCTTTAACTTTCTTCTGGAATAACTGTTTTTTAATATCCAGAATGTTCATACACAAACCACATATAATATGAAATATTTTTTAAACCAACCAGCATACAAATAAAAATCACCTCTGGGATAAAATATTTCTTTAATAACCAGAGCGCACATGCAAACCGCTTCTGGAATAAAATATTTTTGAAACCAACCAGCACACGAATAAAAATCGCCTCTGGGACAAAATGTTATTTTTTTAATAATCAGAGCACACATTCAAATCGCATCTAGTGTGAAATATTTCTTAAAACAACTAGTTCACGATTAAAAATCCTCTAGAATAAAATGTTATTTTTTTAATAGGCAGAGCGCACATACAAACCGTTTTTGGTGGGAAATATTTCTTTCGACAACCAGTTCACGAATTGATCGCTTCTGGGATACATTCTTCAACTAAAACATATATGTAAAATGTTTTTGGTGAGAAATATTTCTTTCGACAACCAGTTCACGAATTGATCGCTTCTGGGATACATTCTTCAACCAAAGCGTACATGCAAAACGTTTTTGGTGGGAAATATTTCTTTCGACAACCAGTTCACGAATTGATCGCTTCTGGGATACATTCTTCAACCAAAGCGTACATGCAAAACGTTTTTGGTGGGAAATATTTCTTTCGGCAACCAGTTCACGAATTGATCGCTTCTGGGATACATTCTTTAACCAAAGCGCACATGCAAAACGCATTTGGTGGGAAATATTATATTTCTTTCAAGAACTAACTCACGAATTGATCGCCTCTGGCTAATTACTGTGACACAACTATTATTGCAAAATAAATATAATCAATTTTCAGTGAAATATACAAATAAGCAAAAGATTAATTATATTTTAATAAATTTGAAGTTACTATTACATATACACAAACATATACACAAACATATACACATGTAGATAATACACATGTAGATAATACATAACACACATATAGTATGCTCGGATAAAAAAGAGATGGACAGAGAAGAATGGACAAAGAGAGAAAAAAGATATGAGTGTAATTGAGCAAGTATCTGTACAAGTGCTAAAAGTAAGAAAAAAAAGGAAATAGTTATATCTTTTTCTGTAGCAATACTTTATGCTCACTAATGTCTAGTGACTGATGTGAATTATCTATCGATACATCGTTTCACAGCCGTTTTACTCTTCCTTTTTCTTTTTTTGCCCATATGTATCCATTTATTTATAATAAAAATACTATGTGAGTATTAAATACTATGTGCATCATATATGCATCATGTATATATTTATGTGTATACAGTTATTCTAAATTCCATTAGAAGATCAATTTTATATTACAATTTTTTATATAAAAATCTTTATGTTCTTTTCTATTTAGGAATTGCTTTAAAGATATAATTTAAAAAAAAGAAATTTGGAATATTATATTATTTTTACATAATATTATATTATATTATCATATTTATATTTTTGAGTAGACTGCATGGAAATAAAATTAAATAATATCTATAACATATTAGTATATAGTATACATTAAAACAATTCCTTCTAAAATTATGGTATATAAATATACTAACTTTTTTTTACTAACCTTATTTTTTTTAAGAAATGTCTGCGGGCAAGCGTCTCTCGAAAGTTATATTTTCGTCCCAGTATGTGGGGGGACACACTATTAAAACCACACTACAAAAACATAACACTCGTTTTTTAAATTCAACGCGTTATAACGCGTTATAACAGTTGAGCGTACTTTTGCGGTAATCTCTTGTTACGCGTATGTACACAACACGCGCGATTGAGTATCTGCCGCGCACTGATATGATCGCGTGTGCCTGCCTGCATGTGTGTGTGCATGGTACAGTCGACTTATTCCCCGATATATACATACATACATACTTACATACATGCATGCTACAAATATCGCGTAACAATAAAAACAAATACGCATCTTTATAAACGAATATTCTCTAACCGAATAAAAAAATTATTTTCATATTGATTAAAATTAATTCGATATATAAAACTATTATTCATAAATATTCTACGACAAAAATTAAATTTCTAAATTTTTGCTTTAAAAAAAGTTTATTTTTTATAAATATAGGCAAGCTTATACAAATATGCAAATGTTTAGTAACATAAGAGGATAAAATATATCAAATTTTCTTTTCTCATTTATATATATTACTAAATATAACTATGAATAATAATAAACTGTCATAAAGATTATATGTATATATATACCCAGATAGCCAAGAATGTTAAAATCACGTTTTGCCAAAGCTTTGCGACAAGGTATGCTTTAATTTTGACAATAATTGTCTAGCAAACATTTGTCTTGTTTTGGTTTGTCAAATAGTTTGAAGCAAATTGACGGCAAAATTTTTTGTCTCACGATGCTGTAAATAATAGAAAAAGGCTTGCTCGTAAATTTTACGCGAAGAAGAACACGTATGATGCTATTCACGGTGTAACACAAACTTTACATCAATTAATAGCAAATTTTGTTATACACGCTATAATAGCAAATTTACGACAAGAACAGAGCAAACCTTATTGTACACAATATGATAACATATTTACGAAAAGAACAGAACAAAGTATACTCTGGCACAACGAGATGCAAAATTCACGCAAATAACAGAGCAAACCTTGCCATGCATGGCATGACAGCAAATTTACAACTTTACTTTATTACAAACTTTACAAAAATATAGTATTCAGCCGATAGTTCGTTTGTTCATCGTTATGCGACGCGCTATATACATCCATTTCGTATTTGATTTTTAGTCATGAGAAGTATATAAAGCTTGCAAAAAGCAACTGAAAGAAGATTAAAAATATAATTATATATATATATATATATATATATTTCTATCAATTCAATTACTGATACAATCCCAAACATAGGGAATTAAGATATTGGACTGATTGTCTCTCTTAAATCGGACAGATGAATGTCTAAAAAAGTTTAAATCATTCGTTTATTGTTTACTTAAAATGTAAATATATATATATATATATAAAATTCATATATTCATTATATTATAAATTCATTTTCAATTATTCATATATTATCATCATCTCATAATTATAATAAATGCCATCTAAGACTCTTGTCTGCTCGGTCGCATATTCTTAAACGACGCGCCAGAAAACATGAGGGATTGCTTCACAAAAAATATTCTTCTCTGCGAGATTTATCGTTCCTCAGAGTTTCTGAATCATCCTATACAGAGAATGATCACAAATTTGCTATCATGCCGTACACGGCAAGGTTTGCCCTATTCTTGTCACAAATTTGCTGTCATCCCGTGCACGGCAAGGTTTGCTCTATTCTTGCCATAAATTTGTTATCATGCCGTACACGGCAAGGTTTGCCCTATTCTTGCCACAAATTTGCTGCCATCCCGTGCACAGCAAGGTTTGTCCTGTTCTTGCCACAAATTTGCTGTCATCCCGTGCACAGCAAGGTTTGTCCTGTTCTTGCGACAAATTTGCTGTCATGCCGTGCACGGCAAGGTTTGCTCTATTATTTGCGTAAAATGTGCATCACACTATTGCGACAAGCCTTGCCAGCAAAAGCTAAGATTTTTCCGGACACACCTTGTTACAATTTTGCTGTAAAGGCATGCTCGGGTTTGCTGCAAACTTTGCATCATTTTGCTTGCTGGGTATATATACATATATATATATATATATATATATATATATATCATACTCCTCGCACATTCGTTTACACATTCATTCACGCTGCTCTCTCTCTCTCTCTCTCTCTCTCTCTCTCTCTCTCTCTTTCTTTGCTCGTTCTTTTTATTGTATTCTTTCTTTTCCATTAGTATATTCTCTTATTTATTCGACTTTTATTCTTTTTATTCTCGTCTTCCTATATAATAATAATTATTAGTTTAATTATTAATTTATTCATCTTTATTTTATAGAATATAAATGAGATATTGTGTATTATAAATAGAAAAAGTAATTAATTATGTGTATTTTTGTATGTACATGTGTTGTATTTAATTATAGTTAAATAGAAAAAGAAAATAACTTATTGTTGTATCATATCTCATTTATGCTTTATAAAATAAAAATAAATAAATAAATTTATTTATTTTCATGTGTAAGGAGATGAGAATGGAAAGAATAAAAGTTGAGTAAATGAAAGAATTTAATAATGGGAATAAAAGAATACAATAATGAACGGAGAGAACGGCAGAGAGAGAGAGAGAGAGAGAGAGAGAGAGAGAAGCGCGAGTGAACGCGTAAGTGAATATGCGAAAAGCATGAAGCGATACGCGATACGTAATAGGTAGCGAGCGAGCGATTAGAAAGAGACAGAGCTTATGATCGAGAGAGAAAAGATACTGCAATAATGTTAGTGCGTACATGTATATTACTCTCCACGCACGAAAGAGACAAAAATGGTATGATTATGTTTGTCCTTGTCATGTAAGATTGCAGCTCTGCCTATCGTGACATCACGCAACTAATCTACTGCTTTGTTTTACTCTTGAGCCTCTATCTCGCACACACCATATGCACGAAATTTTTGCAGACAATAATCTTTTTTACTAGGCTTCTAAACACGTTTCTACACGTTCACCTATATTCCTTGATGCATTTTCGAGCAGAGAGGTATCCTATTTTGCACGTACACATTGTAAAATTTTTATATATTCCCAGTCAGCCAGGTCTGTTCTAACAGATATTGCCAAGTGCTTGCTACAAATTATTGTCAGCAAAAAGGCTACAAATTTGGTACAAGAGTTGTTATTACCGATTAAGCTAGCAGATTGCCGGCAAGAATCAAGCAAAGCTTGCTAACATAACTACACAGCAAATTGGCGGCAGAAACCGAGCAAAGCTTGCTGACATGATTGACATCAGATTGTCGGCAAGAACTGAGCAGGATCTAGAGTGCGCAATCTGATGGCAAATTGGCAGCAAAAACCGAACAAAATCTGCAGCTTATTTTATAAAGTATTATAAAATAGTTCAGTCGCTTATCGCTATGCGGCGCGTTATTCATTATCTATACCCGTATTCAAATTCTTGTCACGAGTGTATATAAAGCCTACAAAATGCTAATAATATTATAATATATATATTTCTATCAGTTCAATTTTTGACACAATTCTTATACAGGAAATTCAGATATTGAATTGATTTTTTGCAAATCGGACAGATAATTGTTCGATTTTCACTTATTCAAACAATTTCTGTCCAAAAAGATCTTCAATTTTATAAATTAAGTTATTTGAATTTACCTATATGTTTTAACATATTAATATATGATTTTATATAATGTCTAATTATCTAATGGTCATTTTATGACCAAAACTTATCATCATTTTGTGACTTAGGGTTAAGGCTTTAAATCTATTTAAATATATACTTTTATATGAATGGCCAAAAACTGCAGAATTTGTTCGGTTTTTGCTGACAATCTGCTATCAGATTGTCTTGCGCAGATCTTGCTCGATTTTTGCCATCAATTTGACGTCAAATCATGTCAAGCTTTGCTCGGTTTTTGCCGTCAATTTGCTGTCAGGTTATGTCAACAAGCTTTGTCACCAAAACACAAGCTTAATGCGGACACAGATGGCACTGGATTTGTTACCAAGTTTTGAGCGAATTTGATGCCAATTTGGCAACAATTTGTTATCAAATTGCTTACTGGGTTATAATATAAGTATTTTGTTCCGACCTGACGCCAGAAGCCGATAAAAAAACTGTAATTTTTTAGTTTTTTTCCGTTTTTAACATAAACTCGTAAAGTCTCATCTTTGTTTCGATGTGTACTTAAATCATGGAAAAGGATTTATTATTCTATTCAACTAAAAAAAAGATTTCGGTGTGCAAAATAATAATTGTTTTGGTCGGTAAAACAGACAAGCCTTAGATCCCCTTAAAATTTTTTTATTAATAACTTTAATGAGTAACGACTGACAGCTAAAACCTTTTGAAGATCACTCAGGACAATGACCTTGACAATATATGTCAAGGTCAAGGAGATACAAGGAGGACTCTCTTTTATGCAGATTTATCTTTTTTTAGTGATTTCTTGCTCTTAATTTTCGTTTTCAACTGTTTTTTGTAAAAACACAAAGTCAGGATAACAAGGGGCCTAGTATGGTTCTTGAGTTTGTTTACTCACTTTTCACATTCCCATCTCATATGACTTTGTTCACCCAATTACAGGTGTGTCGAGTGAAACAGCGAGATCACTAGACACTTCCGGTCTAGTAATCTCACATTTTCACGCTTTCATTTGATATTGGCTTCAAGTGGCAAATATTTAACCATTCGTCGGGCTATCAACAGAAAAGAAAAGAAATTAAACATGAATGTAACAGATAAACAGAAAAAAATTATATTAAATTATATGAAAGATAATTCCGATTTTGCAAGGAGTCATTTGCGTTATAATAGTACAAACAAAAGAATATTAGTAAGTATAATACATACATTATTATAAAATGAAGAGTTGTATTATTTAATTTCAGTAATTTTGCAAATATAGCTTATTCATTGTAGATATATTGTAATTACAATAATTATTTAAAAGATAATTTAATATTTCTTATATAATTTGTAATTAATTTTTAAATGTAATCTGAACAAATTATTTTCAGTCTCTCACCTATAAAGACTTTGAAATTCGCTTTCCGGTATCGCAAATGGATCTGAGACATCCCGTAATCTTCTTCGTATCGTCAGCATCATATTTTCCCGATTTTGCATAAACATCACAATCATTACGTTATCCATTTTTCGTAACTGTTGCTTGATTTCACCTTTTCACATGAAATTTCGTGTCGAGGCCGCTCATGCGAATTATCTCGTATTTTCACGAGGTCAGATCAACTGTAATTGGGCGAATCACTCACTTTCGTCATTTTCATCCAATCCGAGAACCGTAATAGATCCCCAGTTCTCTCTCTTTTCATTATATGACATGTATAAGTATCCGGTTTTGCCCCACCACAAGAAAAATAACAAATACGGTGGTTGTATATTTCGGCGTACAAAATGCCGATCAAAACTAATATGATATACTCTCTAATAGGTACAGAATGCAATGCCATATTTACTGAAACAGATGTTTTATACAGAAAAAGTGCATGACGATTCGATTCTTACCTCGATATCGATCTTTGGGAGGTTAAAAAATTGGAACTTTTATTAAAAAAGAAAAATTATGTGCATAGAGGCTCGGTTTGTTTTAAAATAATAATGGTATCAATCTACAACTAATAACACAAATTAGTCATAGATAGCAGTCATTATTACAAAAAAGCAGGTTACTCATTTGACCTGTGTACCCGGTTTTACCCAACTTTCCCATATATATATATATATATAGGGTGTCCCAGACCATCCATACATCCCTTTTAAAATGAAAATAAATGGCTTTTATCAAAAATTGCGAACATTTTTAAGTAAATCGGATATGTTCCATTGAATAGTGATATTTTCAACTTTTGATTCCGACTGGAAATATGCCATCCTGACCAGATTTGAATTTTTTGAGGAGAACATAGTACTTTTTATTACAGATTCGAATTGTACGTGAAAAAATAAGAAACTTTTGTATCAAACGTTTTTTCCGAAAGTGTCTCTGTCAACCTTAAAATTGACCTTGAAGTAACTGTGATGAAATTATGAACTTACTTTCAAAGTCAATTTTAAGAGTGACAGAGGCACTTTCAAAAAAAACGTTTGATACAAAAGTTTCTTATTTTTTCACGTACAATTCGAATCTGTGATAAATAGTACTATATTCCTCTCAAAAATTCAACTTCCGGTCCGGATGGCGTATTTCCAGTCGGAATCAAAAGTTGAAAATATCACCTTTTAAAATATCACATTTTGATAGAGCATACCCGATTTATTAAAAAAATGTTCGCTATTTTTGATAAAAGCCATTTATTTTCATTTTAAAAGGAGTGTACCGGTGGTCTGGGACACCCTGTATATGTATATGTTCCATTAGTCCGGATTTACAATAGGTGCAGTAAGCCCTAAGCCTTAAGAAATTGACTGATCACAGTCGAATATTCTCCTCATATCAATTTCTTACGGCTAAAGGCTTACTACACCTATTGTAGATCCGGACTTAGAGATGAATCTTGTATTTATGACGCTATATTTATGTAATACAAAATCTGTACATATGATTATATACTGCTACAAACATAATCTGTAAGGCTATAATAATGTTTGGTTACAAAATAGAAGCCAATTATATACCATAAATATAATGTCTTAGAATATTTTTTTACATATTGTATGTTTTGAGGCAATTTTGAATAATATGTACAATACAGATACGTGTTTATAATATAGAGTCGAATGAGAGATCTATTACAAGTTAATTTTTATATTTCTATAGATTATCATAGATTATCTTTCATGTAATTTAATATTATTTTTTCTATTTATCCGTTACATTCATGTTTAACTGATTTAATTTCCTTTTTCTCTATTGATGGCCCGACAAATAGTTAAATATTTGCCGCTTGGTGCCAATATCAAAGAAAAGTGTGAAAATGTGAGATTATTAAACCGGAAGTGATGCATAGTGATCTCGCAGTTTCACTCGACACATTTGATTGAGTGAACAAAGTCACGTAAAATGAGAATGTGAAAAGTGAGTAAACTCACTCAAGAATCGTAATAGTCCTCCTGAGGATTGATTGTGTATCTTCAAACGATGTGAATATTACAAAAGTAAGTAAATTCACTACAGTATCTACGATTTCATCTGTCGAAATCTAGTAAATTTGTTCACTTTTGTAATTTTCACTTTGTTTCAAAGATACACAATCGATCACCAGGATATGATTTCAACTTTTGGTTGCAACTTGAGGATACAGTAGGCCCTGAATTTGGCAGCTTCGTTCGGCAGGGAATTGTTTGCCGGTTATTAACAATCCGCAAACAAATGGTTAGCTGAGTAATGAGATTTCTAATGTACAAAAAAGTAAAATAAGTAATGGATTAACATTAGTTAATAATTAGTTAAAAATTCTATAGCACTCATTTTCCAAACAAATTTCATAAACAACAAAATAAGCATTCTCTTTCTGTTTATTTACTTATATAATAACTAATTACATACATTTTACATACATTTTACTGAGAGTATTCCAATATAAGTGCTGTACAATTTTTTAATATGGCGATGAGTCATGTAACTTGGGACAACTACATAAAAAATACCGACAGTTCAGTAACGCTATTGTGTGTAATTATACTGTAGTTCAGCTATATAAAGAACAGATCCTATGATATTATTACATTTGGAAAAATCCATGTTCTCGAATGATTCGTTCACCTTTTCCAAAAAGATCTAACTTATGAGATACTTTTAATTTATTGTCAAAAAAGCGTTCTCATTTTAATAAATGATACGCAGTAATGAGAAGAAATCGTTGAGGAAAGATATACTTGATGCAAAACATTAAATTAAAAAAGTAACGTACCACTGAAAATTAAAATATTTAAAAATTGATAATAATATATAACCTCTTTTATTAAATGTATGTAAGATTCTACAAAGAATATGATGTTTATATTTGCTATCGATGCTTTATAAGATCATGGAAAAAGCTTTTAATGTTTCATTATTTGTACTCGACGAAGCTAGAATATTTTTCTTGAATTTATTGCGAATAAATCAATACTTCAAAAATATGATTAACAGACAACATAACGTTTAATAATCTTTTCCATTATTATTTATATGAAAACTAATTAATATGACAAACAAAGATGATAATTATTCATTGCAAGACAATCAATTTTCCTGATCTTGATATATGTGTTCGACAATTTATTAACACATAATGAGTTTAGAGAGAGTAATATAAAATAGCAGTAACAAAATATCGCGCCCTATATATTAACTGTTATATATAATATAAGTTAATATATAAAAAATTAGTGTCTTGGCCAATATTTAGAATTTCAAGTTCGACAATACAAAAAATCTCGCATAAATTATAAATTACAAGCAACAGATTAAACACCAGTATTTTTATAATATAATACAAGTAATTGCTAAATAAATTACTTCATGGCTAACCGATAATAATTAAATCTGCAATATTATTTTCGGTGACACGCATTGTGATAGAAAATACACATTAATAATGTGTCAAGATTCTGAAATTTGTATTTTCTTCAATAGAATCGTACAATTCATTACACAAGAACAGTCATTAATAAAAATATAAATAGTCATAAAAAATATTACATAAATAAACGTCGATTTTTTAACGCAAGAAATTACTTATAAGAAATTATGTTTACTAAATATAAAAAAATTGTACTCTCAAAATATGTACGACTTGATATATAATGTATATTAATCAATATAAAATATAAGATATTTACAATGTGCATATATTTGTACAAATCATATATTTTTAAATACTGTGAATTTTGCTAAATATTTTATCCGATAAAAGTATATAATATTTTATTGTCGTCTGTTATTTATTTATTTATATGTTTATATGATATTATAAATAACAATATTATATACTTTTATAAATTATATTATAACAATTTCTCTTGATAATAATGAGTTAATTACTAATAAAAAGCCTTATAATAATAATTGTTATGCTTATTAATTATATAATAAATAGTTAAATTATATATAATAATACTCACATAAGTGGAGAAAAACTGGGAAATGAAATTTTTATATTATATCCAAATTTAAAATAAAAGTTTTGTTTTCTCTTTGTTAGAAAAATAAAAATTATTTTTTTTTGTTTTTTCCAAATTTTTACATTTTGAGAAAAACAAAATTATATAATAATAATATTACAAAAATAATTGTATTATAAATTTAAAAAAAAAGTCCGCACATCATTTGCATTAACTTATTTTTTCTTTTTTTGTTTTATTAAAATTGCACAAAATATTTTTGATTTATTAAAGTTATACAATTTCGCAGATCTCAAAATTTACAAACGTAAAAAAAGTTAATTTGTTGTTCATTAATGAAATTAACTTATTATCTAATTTATAATTAAACAAAGATAATTTTTTAAATGATTTTAAGATTAGTAATTAATTTTAAGTAGAATGACATTAATAAGCACCTTAATTTTTTATTAAAAGAAAAATATTTAATAATTTGCATGTAACAATTATAATCTATAATTATTTATTAATTCGTTAATATCAGTTAGTTTTCATGATATTTATGTAATATTTACCTATAAAGGCCCAAAAATTAAAATTGAGCCGTAAACGTCAGTGTCACATTGTAATATCGAGAAATAATAACAGATTACATACAATCTATATATACAACATATATATAGGCTGCGTTCTGATATTGACTGCCAGTACTAAAAATCTATATTGCACGTGACATAAACTATAGATTTTCAGTAACTATCGGAACGTAATCATAATCTGTATATATATGTATTGTATATATAATTTTTTAATATATTTTAATAATTTTATACTATATATTTAATACTATATAATATAATACTATATATTTAATAATATTTAATAATAAATATATTTTATAATAATTTTTATTAAAAAATATTTTCTTATTTTTCTCTCGTTTCTTAGCCATAACTGCATAAAGTAAATCAGTTATCTTAATATAATAAAGTTTTTTAAATTTATAATTGCGTTAATGGATTATTTCTTAAAAGTTAGTTTTGCGTTAAAAATATTTATGTTTGCAATAGTTTTTCTTTTTATTGTTACATTATATATTTATTAAAAAATACCTTATCTTAATAATTAGTCACGCATTACAACAATGCGACGTCTAAACAATTTGAAGTTGAAAATCGGGCGTCATAACATATTTTAGAGACCTTATCAATATTATAGTTATGTAAATTGTGGCAATGTGCAAAACATGAATGTCATCTTTCCAAAATTAAACATCGTCTTCTGACGACTGTAAGATTAAAGATATTATTAATATAACTTGTATATATACACACATATACAATTAATAACAATAAAAAGGGAACAAGTGTTTGGAAGCATATTTTGCTTACACACACACACACACACATACACACACACACACACACACACACACACACACACACACACACACACACACACACCATAAAGATGAAAAAAGTCGTATAATCACATGGGTCCAGAAACGCCTGTTTTTCAAATTATAAGTATTTTTATGATATAGTTTAACAAAAAAATTTCATTAAAAAACTGCTGAAAATGATCTCTTTCTGTTCTTATTCACATTTACATCTATCGATTAAAACCTTCTAGATTTTTATTTATAAAAGCATCTCAAGGCTTTTATTAATTACTATTTGTAAAAAACTTGTATTATGCTTTTTATTATAAAATTTTAAATACTCTAGGGATTTTTTAACTTTTTCGACGAGATCGTCGATAAGACATTGATGACATTGGAGACAAACATTTGCTGAAGAAACAAATTATTTTAATTTCTTTTTAACAAAATTTTCTTGTCAAACTCTACTGTAAACAAAATGTATTTATGATTCGAAAAAGAAAACGTTTATGGATTCATGTTTATATGATTTTTTTTATCTGTATGGTAAGTAGAAAGGATATCTCTCAATTTTGGTCTTTATTTCTAAAATATTGTATATGTTTATCTGAGGAGGGGGAGGGGGGGGGTATTCTTTGATATGTTTGCATAATGCTTATTTTTGTGTCGCAAAAATAAAAATGTATCAATTTGTGATAGACTTTGCATTTAATTTACTGTCCATATTTTACTTACGTATTCTAATGAATCCGCATTTTGATAAATGTCTTGATAAAGGGTAACTGGCTCATTATCCCTACCTGGCTCGTTACGATTGCGGCGAGTGAACAAATTTACTATGGTAGGGGTATATTTTTTGATGAAATATCTATCACATAATCAAAACTTGTAAACAATTTAAAAAGAATGGTTTTTAATAATGTTTTGGTAATTTGGAAATTTGTTTGGAATCACGGGTTTGGTAATTTATTTGGAATCACGGCTCTATCTGCAAATGGGCTGCAAATTTTTTTACAGACTTTTTATATTCAGAAAATAATGTAAATAACAATTTTTAATCGGGGGAGGCCCCAAAAAAAGTTATAGACCAAACTTATAAAAGATTTTACAACATTCCACGCAAAGCGAGGTTTCCATCCAAAGTAAGGTTCAGCGCAAACCTATCTGTCTAGTTTTTTAATATTGGAGCCCCACCCCCGCAGGAGGGGCGGAACATACTGCCTCCACGCATATACTTTTTAATACGAAGTGAAATTCCACATGAGTTTATAACTTTCCACACGAAGCGAGATTCAACATAAACCTTTGTATTGATAGGTGCTGTCTTATATGATTTTTGTTTAGTAAATATGCATAAAGTAGAACATTGTAAACCTATGTGGAATCTTACTTTGCATTAAAAAGTATATGCGTGAAAATAGTACGTTCCGCCCCTTCTGCGGAGGGGGCTCCAATATCAAAAAACTAGACACATAGGTTTGCGCTGATCCTCGCTTTGCGTGGAAAGTTGTAAAATCCTTTATAACTTTGGTCTATAACTTTTTTTTTGGGCTTTCCCTACCTAAAAATGATTATTTATATTCCCTTCTAAACATAAAAAATCCGTAAAAAAATTTGCAGCCCATTTGCAGGTGAAGCCGTGATTCTAAATAATTACCAATGTTTTTAATAATAAGAATATTTATAACAAATTAATCAAGATTCAATACAATAATTAGTAATTATAATTGGTTGCAATAAAATAAATATAAAATTTGTCATATTATATTTATCTGAATTTTTCCAAGAACTTTTACGATAAAAGAGCACACCATCACATTTAAAAAATTAAAACAATATTGATTTTAATATCATATAATAGTCATATTGATTTTAATATCATTAAAAAAAAGATCTGTCTCTATTAATATATTATGAGTTTAAATCAAAATAACTTTGTCCTATACTGCATTAATAATTCATTTATTATAATTTTAGTAATTCATATTAGAAATAATCCTTTTATCTCAATTAATAATATTAAATTTAATAATATTAAATTTATGTGATATTTTTGTTTCTAATACTAACATATTATTGTTTCTATAATGATTTTCATTAATATTTTTTTTCTAATAATAAAATTAATAAATGGAAATATTAAGAGCTATTAAAAGTTTTTAAAAAAATTGTCATATATTTTGGATTTTATTTAATTAAAACATTAGTTTATTATATTTTTTTTTTGCTAGGGGGAAATGGGTTATGCACATATATATAAATTAATTAATTGTAAATATAAAAATATAAGTGTTAATATTGAAAATATCTAATATAAAATATATAATATAAAATTTACCTGCATAAAATTAAGAATGTCACCACAAAAATTACCATAAATGTAGATACTACAGCTTTAATGGCAATATGATCCCATTTCGAATGTTTAGAGTAACGTGATAGCAGTACTTGTTTCACATCATCCAAATTATATATCGATTTATTATTCTTTTTGTTATTTGTTGTGTTAAGTTTAATATGTTCATCATTGATAGATTCTCCATATAACACACAAACTAAAAATAATTAATTTTTATTAATAAACTAATTCATAAATTGGTAACTATTGTTATCAATACATCGTTTGTTTTTTTCGTCTTACAAAATCATATTAAAAAATTAATAATGTTGTAATAATAAAATGGAAGTTCATTATTGATAAATTAGTCTTTTTATAAAAATATTAATTTTAATAATTTAATTTAGTGACAATTCAAGTATACTACTCATATATATATATACACATACGTATTATTAGTAAACTATGTATATACCTATATATATAATAAGCATGTATTATGTATTACTTTTTTATGGATTCAAAATATATATATATATATATATATATATATATATATATATATATATATTGTATTTTTTGTTATATTTAAAATTTAGCACTCTATATGTGTATATATACACACAGAATGCTAAATTTCAAATGTAACAGGTCAAATATCTCGATAACTAATACAACCTAAAAAAACCGGACATCGATATTTCATTTAGTTATCGAAATATTCGGCCTGTTATGTTTGAAATTTAGCACTCTGTATATGTATATATTTATTTATATATATATTTATATATTTATATATATATATAAACTCTGTATGTGTGTGTGTATGTGTGCGCGCGCGCGCACGAAGGCAATATATATATATATATATATATATATATATATATATATATGGCCTATAATAAAAATACAGACGTTATGATTATATGTGATCTATAAATACAATTTCGAAGTCATAGGTATGTATTGTTACATGAGGGAGAGGAGTATAATCATTAAGTTCCATCTTTCAAGCATGCTTTTTGATAAATATAAATATAAGCTAAATAAATCAAATTTGTACCATTATTATATAAATTATTTCTTTACCTGATATGTATATAATAAAAACAAGAATAGATAAATATAGATATGATGAATAGAATATTCGTCTTACGATATCCTTTATCCTAGCAAAATGCATCGTGAATATTTGTTTAGTGCTTTTCTTTTTAAACTTTAATAAGATTCGAGATTGCAATTTTCTTTATCCAATCTTTTTTATTTTGCTTTTGTTATCAGTATAAAAATGTTGTGTGAACAGTCTGCAAAAAATAGAAATATTTATTTTGTATATCAAAATTTTGTAGTGTGTAGTTGTCTGATAGCACAGATTTTAAGCAAAATAGAAAAGTCAACTCCTTAATAATCAATTTTCGAATTGAGAGACATTTATGATAGCGGCAAGAAAAATAATAAGAATAATAAGATATGAACAAGAAAGTGTGTGTAAAAAAGCTGTAATCACAAGAACAAAAGAACAAAAGAATATTTACTTTAAAATAATAATATATACCAAAATATTTCTAAAAATTTGTGATAAGAGCCTAGATAGTTGTTATTAAAAAAATAACTGTAAATTAAAATATTTAGAAATTAATAATAATATAAGCTCTTTTACTAAATGTGTGTAATATTCTACAAAGAATATGATGTTTATATTTGTTTTATAAGATCATGGAAAAAGCTTTTAATGTTTCGTTATTTGTATTCGACGAAGTTAGAATGTTTTTCTTGAATTTATTACGAATAAATCAATACTTCAAAAATAGGATTAACCCACACAACATAACGTTTACCATAATCTTTTCCATTATTATATGAAAACTGATTAATGACAAACTAAGATAATAATTATTTCTCGCAGGATAATCGATTTTATTCCTGATCTTGATATACGTGTTCGACAATTTATTAACACATAATAAAGAAAGTAATATAAAATTGCAATAACAAAATATCGCCCCCTCCATATATATAATATGACAGTTAATATATAAAAGATGAGTGTCTCGGCTAATATTTGAAATTTCAAGTACGAATTCGACGGTACAAAAAATCACACTAATGATGTGCCGGTTATTTTATTCTATCGAAACTTAGAACATATGCTAGAATAATAGCATAAATGAGACACTGAAAAAAAGCTCGGAACATGAAATAAAACATACTAAAATGCTAATAACTGTTTTTATGATATTAATTTTATGATTTTACCAGATAGTGATCCAAGCCGTTGTTTCGTGTCACTATGCGTTGACGATACCGTGACAATGACAAACGTGTATGGCTTCTGAAAAATATAAATAAGACACTCTCTTTTGTGTACAGTGTTAATTGGTGTATTCGTTTCGTTCTTATTGGTTGTTAATGTGGCACGAAATTGTTTATCTTTAGACGCTCCTGAATCATCATATACCTTTTCGATGGAAATCTCGGCATCATGTTGAAATTTTCTATCTCTCTTTCCATCACTTGCAAACTTTTCCTTAATGAACATTTTTGTTCGACTGCAGTTTAATATTGCGAGCATCTTATATTCGCATTTATATGTATATTAAAAAAAAAACAAAAAATGAAACACATTCGGATTTGTTTACATATTTATAATATTGATATACATTAATAATTTTTTTGCATTTTTTGGCAAATCTTAAATTTTTTACTGTGTTCTTTGTTGCATAACAGTTTTAACATTTTTTTCAATAAATATAAATTTTGTTTCGCACTTGAAACGCTGACTAATATTGGGTAAAAAGAATTTTATTTTGCACTAAAAGTTGCAAACTTATATAGAACTTCTTTTTCGCACGCGTATTATTTTTAACACACACATTTACATGAATATTTTAAAAACTATGCGAGACAGTCTTTCTCTCTCTCTCTCTCTCTCTCTCTCTCTCTCTCTCTGTCGATTTGAATGTAAACAAATATTAATTAATATTCTTACGTTTATCAAAATTAAGGTCACATCAGAGGAATGTATCTATTAATGTAATTATCTTATATTCTATATATCAAATCTATAAATTATATTATTTTAATTTGTATGGCTAGAGGAAATGTATGTGTGTAGTTTTTTTATCATCTTTGCAAATTGCGGCGGCGAATATGAATAATAAGATTTCTTTTTTTTAATGTTAAAACCTAATCTCAACGCTATTTAGGGCTCCCTTAATTTGTATATATAAAAATTGTATATATCATTCAATACATAGCTTAAGTAATTTTGCCATCTTGCATAAATTGTAAATTATTGTATAAGCAACAGATTAAAGACCAATATTTTTCTAATACATTTAATTGGTAAATAAATTACTCTTCATAGTTAACCGATAATAATTAGTTCTGCGGTATTATTTTCGGTGACATGCGATGTGATAGAGAATACACGTTAATAATATGTCAATATTTTGAAATTTGTATTTTCTTAAGTAGAATCGTACATTTTATTACACAGGAACAGTCATTGATAAAAATATAAATAACAATATAAATGTAATATAAATAGATATCAATTTTAACAGAAGATATTATTTATAAAAAAGTATGCTTATTGTTATTTTGTATAATAAATCTTGCAATCAAAATATGTTTAAATTGGTATATATATTTATTATATATTGTTATATATATTATATATATATATATATATATATATATATTTTGTTATATAAACCAATATATACAATACACTAAATTACAGTACGCATATATTTTTGTAAACCATTCTATTTTTAAATATTGTCAACATTGCTAAGTATATTATCCGATATAAAAACATGTAATATTTTAACTATCCGTATTCTGATAATTAAATAGAAAGTTAAACATCTTTGTACAAAATGTTGAAATCACAATTGTTTAAGTTACAAGGATCTTTCATCTGTGATTTATTTACTTATATAATAGAATAATTTTTAATTGCAAATAGCATAACAATCTGCTGATAATTACTTATTAATTACGCATAAATATTTTTATATAATTCTCTACGCATTTAATAAAAAATTATATATATATATATATATATTATATATATATAATATAAAAAATTTTACGAACTACAATTATATAGTTAATTATATATATAATTAATTAATTACTTGTAAGATTTTTGTAGTTCGTAAAATTTTTTATATTAAATGTAGAAGTATAACAAAAAATTGATGTTTGTTTTTTCTAAGGAAAATTGAAATTATTTTATTATTAATTTTTCCAAATTTTTTATTTCAAATAAAACAAAGTTGTATAATTATAATATTATAAAAATAATTATGTAATAAATCAGAAAAAAATAAAATACAGTTTTTGTTGTAATTTATTTTTATTTTCTTAATTTATTAAAATTACACGAAATATTTTGTATTCATTAAAGTTACACAATCTCATTTCTAAACTTACAAATATAAAAAAGGATGAACTTGCACATAATCATTTCTTTAATAATTATATTATATTTTTTTAATTTATTGACGATCATCATCCATCTTAAAAATAGTACAAAAATAGTTTAAATAAATAAAAATAAACAAAAATATTAAATAAATAATTTTATTTTAAATATATTCTGTATATAGAAATGCTTATATATATATATATATATATATATATATATATATATATATATATATACATATATACAAACATACATACATACATACATACATACATACATACATACATACATACATACATATATACATACATACATATATATTATAATAAAATCAAAAGAGATAATATATGAGCAATATTATAGCTCTGTATTCAAAATATTTATGCGACACAAACAGATATCTATATAAAGTCGTTGCTTCGACGAGACGATAGAACAGAAATAGAGTAGAAATTCAACATATTTTCTGTCTCTACATATTTAACACAATGCGAAAAGCTTATATTTTATTGTTCTTTCTAAAATATGCACATATCCTTGACTCCATTACTCTACATAATGATATCGGTAATGTAACTATAAATTGGTAATATACCGACACTTTTAGTTACACTTAGATGAGGGCGTTTACCCGTCGGAGTTCGCCCATCGCTCTGGCATCCTCTTAAATGTTTCCACAACTTTGATTGAACTATATTACTTGTAAATCATTGTCACTTGTTCCATATAATCTAATATATCTTTTAAAATATTAGGTATTTCAAATATTGCCTTTAGGACTTTCATTACAGAAATAAATTGGCCTGTGACATTAGGATGGATTAGGAATTAGGGTGAAAATATTGTTAATTTTTATACTTTCCATAGTTTGCCCAATTATATAAGAAACAGGTTCTATATAATAGTCATTTTGTAAAAAATATTGTATTCTCTTATATTCTGTATCCAGGCCGCAGAAAAGATTTTTACATTGATTAAAAAAGAATGGCAATTCTTGTTTCATAACTCTTGCAGTCTGTAAAGTATTCAAACTTTGGTTCACTTTGCTTTCTATCATGCTCATAATATTTTCCACTAAATTTGAAGTGACAACTATCTATACATGTTGTCGCGTCATAGAATTATAATATTATTATATAATATTATTATTATGATAACGAAGAAGCAGTAGCTTCTTGTATTTCTTTAAACTTAAAAGAATCGAAGGTATTCGTTAATTTTTCGTCTGCATTAACGCGTGCGCTATTGTCTCTATTTTCTAAATCAATATTTGGCACATGAACTGACTGTAATTTTATCGCATTTGGAAAGGTATGTATATATTGTTCTTCGCAATTGTATCCATCAAAAGAATGATCTTGTAATCAATGTTTTTCAAAACGAAGCGCAAATTGAAATTCTTGAACGCACAAGGGTTGCTTGCAAATATATTTGTCAAAAACACTAAAACTATGTTGCAGTTTTAAACGTTTCATCAGTTTCTTTATAGAATCCAAATTTATTTTGCACGCTTGACAGACATATATATTTGTTAAACAGATAAATGAAAAATACTATAGAAAAATATTATTATATTAATAGAATAAATATTATATTAATAGAAAAATATTATTTGAAAAATAAATATGATATCAAAACATATAAATTGTGAGAACGTAATTGTCTTGTTTACATAACTATTTAGGAAATTTTTAAAATAAAAACCAAAAACAAATAGCTTAGTATCTCATGTATCATAATATAGTATCGTAACCTCAAAATAATTGCAATCTTTACATTTTACCAAATTCTTTTTCGATGGATACAACTTTTAGATTTATCACATCGGTGTCGTACTCAGTTGTCATTTCATTTTTATTTTTACAAACATTTTTGTATAACATTTTGTATGTCAGGATAACAGACAGACAGTACAAAAAAGCACTTGTAGTTTATGTCGATAGCTTTGAGAGCACTTTCAATTTTATATAATATTTTATCGACGCAACCGTAGTATGCGTTAATTGAACTAGCGTCATGTCCTATGAAAATAATAAATGGTTGCATCATTTAGCGCAGTAGCTCTGTTTCTTTGACGTTCAATATTATGTTCAAGATCAGCAGGACTCTGGAATAAGAAGAAATAAACATTACTTCCAACTCAACTACAGCTTCAAAATTATTTTACGTAAAATATAGAAAAATATAAAAATAATACTTACATTTACTAATAAAATAAAAGAATTTAACGATTCAGTTATTGTAGGCTTGATGGTCCTTCTACCCTTGCGAATTAATAATTATTGTTGGGGTACATATAATGCTGGCAATAATTTTAGGAGTCTAATATTTTTTTCTTTTAAAAAAGACATTACGAAATATATGTATTTTACTATTAGAGTATGATAATAAAGTAGTAAATAGAATTGAATGACTGAATTGAAAAATAGATAGAATTTGATGGCATTGAATAAATAAATGGAATAAATTGAATAGTAATAAGAAATGTTAGTTTTTTTTATTATCTTCTGATATATTTTCATTTATTTAGTTTAGTTGTTCTCTATATACTGTGTCTTTAATTTCAGTTTTCATGAGAGTATATATTTTTTTTGAAAATTCTGACCATTTATTGTATATAGAGAGCACGTTTTCGAATTATGCAGCATAATCAGATTCGATCTGTAAAAATTGTTAAAAATGATCAGTCACGTGACTTCTACGAACTCTTCGAAATAACAATACTACTGCTAAAAATATTTATTAATGTGTAACTCTGCGGATGTTTCAAAATTGGCCATTTCGTAAAAAATAGATGAACATTTCCATCCCATATAGTCATATCCTTTATTCTAGCAAGTCGACTTCCCAATGTTCAACAACATCAGTCCACAGTTCACTATTATGTTTTTACCATTGCAGGTGGGGTTTACATACTTTTAAATATATATATATATACAGTCCGACAATTTTCCACCCAGACTTTATATCTCCCGCCTAAACGCGTGGCGCTGTCGGAATTATATATCGTTAGAAAGGTGGGAATGTTTTTAATACGTCAAGCGAAGTTTGAACGCTGTGCCACGTAAAATGGCTGGAGTTATGACATTTCACATGACAGCCCTAAAAAAATTGTGTCGGAAAATTATAATGGAACAATGTAGAATCTTAAAATTCCATGCTAAATCAGGCATAAATGCCACAAAAACATTCGAATCGATGAAAAAAGTCTACGGCGATGAGTGTTTATCCCGAGCAACAGTTTTCGATTGGCATAAACGTTTTCGCGAAGGTCGCGAATCACTTAAAGACGATGAACGAGAGCCGAAGTCTCGAACGACTCGCAACGCCGATACAATCAAAAAAATTGGCGATTACCTAGCCGATGAGAATGCAAGTGTCAGGATGATTTCCTTATTCTGACTTCGTGTCGTTACAAAAAACAGTTGAAAACGAAAACTAACGCTCAGAAAAAGAAACCACTAAAAAAAGCTTTTTAAGATTTCTAAAGTTAAAAAGTTAAATAAGGAAGTCCTGCAGCAATGTCGAACAAGAGGATATCTTTATTTGTGATTCTTGTCAATAGAATACATCTTTATATTGTATTTTGATTAAAATAAATCTAGATTTTGTAATTACACAGTGTTTTGCATATTTTTAAATGGGTATCTGATTTGACCCTACCGGTAGGATAAAACCAGGTACTTTGATTTTTCCACAAAATCTTGTTATTCTTGGTAACCAAACTTTTTTTTCAGCAACTAGCTTTATTTTCTTATAGTTTAAGTTCATTAGTTCAAGTAGTTTTAGTTCACTAAAGACTACTAACGGTCGGCAAAATTTTTTGTACTCTCTGTTTTTTTGTAGGAAGACGAATCCAAAAAGGCACCCGGTTTTACTTACTTTTCCCTATTTAATGATTTTTCTTTAAATATATTTGCAGTATTAAATTTTAATGTAATTTTATTGTTTTTTATTTGTATATATTAATTATATTACGTAAAACATATTATTAAATTCCATGTCTTACAATAAATTTGTGTAATTTATATATATAACTATCTCTTCAAATTATTGTAATATCTTATATCAGAAGCTTCTAGACACTTTTCCTAACGCAATACATAAACATGCAATGACATGCATGCGTCGAACCAGAGCTATTATCCGTACAAAATATTTAGTAATACTAACCAACTTTAAATATTTATTAAAAAATTATATGGTTAATTCTGTATCATATCATTCCTTCATACATTTAACAAAAATGTTTTATATCATAATAGATTATTTTGTTGAAATTACTAAAAAATAATTTATTTTGTAACTGTGACCAAACTTTATATTACTCTATTTACAAAATGTGATTAACCAAATAATATCGTTTTATTAATTCAAAAGGTTTACCAAATTTTGCTTGTCTAATAAAAAAAAGTATTACATTTTGCCATTTTAACAAAATTGTCTAATTAAAAACGACTATTTGTGAATAATTTTATTTTTTTGTTACCATTAGTATAACTTTTTTCTCAATAGGCTCTTGGTAAAACCCCATCACTACACAACAACGATCTATATTTTAAAGCCAAAATGAATTAGGAATTTTTCCATTTCGTCAACAAATCGTGTAAACCGGAAGCCAATTTTTTGATAGGATCTTTTTTAAGAACGATGTATGTCTCCGTATCTTTGAGTAATTCTTCAACACTCTTTAGATATTTATCCTTGTCAAGAGCAACAGTAACGTTGCCCTTATCGGCTCTTGTAAGGATTAGGTTTGGATTGTGTTTAAGAAAGTTCATTAAGTTATCATCGACAATTATCCCCAAGAATATACAAAGCCTATTACAGTTAGGAAAAAATTTCAGTCGGAATATTGTCGCGGATATTGTACTGCAAAATTTAGAGAAAAAAGCGTTTGGGTCATTAAAGTTCACCCCTCCATTTTGCTTTAGATATGGAGATGATATTGCTCTTGCTGTCCCGTCTTCTTTAATCAATTATACATTGAATATTTTCAATTCACTTAACTCCAAGTTACAATTCACATTGGAAATAGGAACAAACAACAGATTAAATTTTCTGGATTTCACTATGATTTTAAATAACAATCGTATAATATATGGTATAATTGGTTTCATAAGCCAACTTTTTCGGAGAGATATCTGAACTTCTTCTCTCAACATCCTACTTGTCAGAAAAGAGACACAATTATTGGCCTCATTGACAGAGCATTTTTACTCTCACATCCAAACTTTCACTCCAAGAATATTGAATAGATTATAAAAGTTCTTCTCGACAATGATTATCCATTGAAGCTCATTTCTCAAACTGCTCACGCACGTCTCAAAAGATTCAATAAGTCGAAAAATAGAGAAACAAATATTAAACAGGAAACGAAGAGCGAGGTCATTTTGTATTTCACTAGATCGTATGTTCTCTCTATATCCGAGCGATATATTAATTGTTACGTCCAGACTCGAAGGAAGGTGAGTCAATGGAAGGGCGCAACAACTATTCTAATTATCCCGAAATTAGACGCCTTGCGAGGTAAGAATCGGGTCGAACGAAATCTTAAGTCTGAAAGCCAGGTAAACGACCGTTCCGGTTGCTATTGCACTATTTATTCAGACGTTCGCTCGGTGATCTCTTTTCGGTCAGGGAATTTAATCCCTTTTATGGACTTTGTGCAATCTTTTCGCTGGGAATGAGAGAGAGAGGTCGAGAAATAGTTAATTATTTGAGTAAAAATATAATTTTATTCATTAAGAAAAGTGAAAGTTCGAATACATGTTATATATTTATAAAAGGTGATAACATTAATCGTGAGTGTGAGTGTGTTTGTGTGATTGAACTTATCGCTCCGCGGGTGTTACAATGGTTCGGGGGATATCAGCCAGTTTGATTTGGAAAAGGCTCTATCGTTAAGATTAGAACTCTGGCTGTATATACTGGTAAATACAATATCTTTGATTATCTTTTAGAAAGAATATAAAAACAAAGTGTAAAAGTAAGTCAGTGTGGAAATGGGTTATTGAATGAGTAAATACACAAAGAGGTCTTTAAATTATGTTGTTAATTTTATTCTTACTACTCTCTAAACTAACGATGAGAATTGAATTCGCGGATGCGCGAGTCAACGTCTTCCGAGTTCTGCGATAAACTCGATGTATGTACTTGGTTCGCGAATGAAGTCGCTTGATCGAAATGTGCAAAGTGATCTTTTACACATAGAAAATGATAAGTAATAATTCCTAGTTGGAATTCGCGTAAAGGAAAATTGATTGGTAGCGATTTACTCCTTTTTAAGTAGTGATAGAAGACAGGCAGCTTAACTCGCAAATTGTCGTTTGTGGTCAAGACAGATGGCGTTGAATAGGACACTGGTCACAGTTTGCGATGTAAGCGATTTTTAATAATTGCACTGAGAACTGACTAACTAATTGACTTAGAGATTGACTTGCTGAATAATTTGCTTACTAACGGACTGACTCGTTAGCCGGGTGACTCTGATGAAAAACTGTGATGAATGTCTTTTCTGACAGACTAATTGCCGAAAACTAGGTGAAAAACTGCACTGAAGTGAATTGAATGTGTGGATCTCGCGAGCTCCCTTTTTATAGTTCGTTGATAGATCGAGGGTTGAATCATTTTCCAGCGGGCTTTGCGCTCGTAATTCTGAGGTAAATAGCAAAGGTCTTATTTTCCTATGATTTCTATCGATGATGATGCGGTTATTTTGTGAGATATTTTGTAAGGTGATTTCGTCGTCGTTTCGCTGTTTATTTGTTCTTTCGCTGGAAAGTTTTTCTATATATGGAATATCTATTGATTGGCGTGATTTCTTCTTGTTTTTTTCTCACGGTTACTCATAGATATATTTACTGATAAATGATGAAATGTTTAAAGTTTAAAACGTTATGGTGCAAGATGTTCCATTTATCGAAAGGCTTGTATTTATTGACGATCCTTGCCGCAATTTCGCGGAAGGAAGGAATTGTGGAATCAGCAGGACGTAACATAATATTACGAGGAATCTTAATGTCAAATTGTCTATTTTAATCTCAATAAACTACATAGTTACATTAGAGTTTACAAAGACACTCTTCCTAAAGCTTCGCACAGCAATGTCGCTTATAAAATCAATTGCAGTAATTGTAACGCTTCAGTCAGTCAAGTAAGAGCGTGTTCGGCATAACTAGCAGTTGGTAAAAAATATTGCTGTAATTCTTTCGTGAGTAGATAGAGCATTTGCTCTTTGCGTTGTCAAGAAAGATTCAGTTGACATTGAATTTTTGTCAGAGAAACACGTAAAGCGATATGAGTGCCGCGTACGCGTTGCGCTACGAGGCTGTGTTCCTCTATATCCACCCGAAAGGTTCGAAAATATCTCATGCAGCGGCTGCTAAGTACATGAGGATGTCGAAATCATTCGTCAGTAAGTGGGTGCAGCGATATAAAGAGACAAAAACTGTTGATGACTTGCCGGAATGTGGCTCGATAGGCAAAGTGTTCCATAAAGTCGATAAACTAATAATGTACTTGTTTTCGCGGAATCCTGATTTAACACTGCATCAAGAAGCAGCAAAATTAAAACAGAAAGGTTTTGATATATCATACGAAGCTATCCGAACCCATCTCCGTGCTCATGATATCAAATGGCGCAATACAGTGAAAAAACTTTTGTTAAGTGAAAAGCACGTGACGAAGCGATTCGCTTGGGCGAAGGACAATATCGATCAAGATTGGAGCAATGTAATTTTTACGGACGCGATGCAAATCCAATTGAGAATGTGTGGGCATACATCAAGCAAAAACTCCGTGGAAGGAAAGTATTTACTTTGAAGCAGTTACCTAGAAAAATTCATCGCATTTAGAGGTCCTTGCCGCATGAATATGCCGTTAACTTGGTCGAAAGCATGCTTCGGAGATGCCAGTGGTATACAATTATCGATGCCGGTGGTAACTGGACACATTATTAATACAATTGCATCTTTGTTCTGATCGAGTATGCACCCACGTATTTGAAAATTTTGTTCAATAAATTTTTTTCCAGGTTAACCCGAACAGCTCTTACTTGACTGACTATACATTGGTCAGACGAGCAGACAATTACGTACAAGAATATCCAAGCATCGTAGTCATATTAGATGGAATACGACGAATCAATCCGTTTTAACCAATTGTATATTAGAATTTACTCCGAATTTGATTGGGATGAATAGTGAACTTTTGTTTAAAAACCGCTTAATTTCTGAAATGATATACATTAAAAGGCAAGAAAATAGCCTTAATTTTTATAGATGGAATGTTTATATTATGCTTACATATACGGATGTAATCGATAAATTACCAAAACTTTGAAAGTCTTGCCGTCTCATTTGTAAATACTTCTTTGTATTCATATTTGCTGTGTATGTATTGTGCGATACGAAAAGACTTGCCATTCCGTCTCGAACATCCGTGTATAACATTTGCCTTCTGTACAACATGGGTGACTCACTCAAGTTCGGTATAATTATATTGCCAGTTATTTTTTAATGTAGTATATTTTATCAGACAGTCTCTTTCTGTCTCGAAATTACATTATATAACACATTTACCATCTGACAACATGAATGACTCACTCTTGTTCCGCGTATTATTATTGTCACATTTTTGATATAAAATATTACATATACTTTATAATTGCGTTGAGGATAGTCCAAAAAAAGAGACCAAAACGTACGCTTTTTGTGATTCTGTCTATCACATAGTCAAAATATCAATGTAATTTGATTGTAATAAAACATGCGCACAAATTACCGCGCTGGCTCTTGATTTTATTTTCTTTTATTTTCTTCGTATGATATATTCATAAGAACCTTTATTAGTTAATTTGATTTTTATTTTAACTAAGAATTCATTTTTCGGCATATGTAATAGAAGTTCCATCCCTTTTCCACCGACATATGTAAGTTGTTGACATATTACTTTCCTAGAGGCAGGGCTCCTCCCCCTCACACACGCGTTCGATTTACTACACATAAATAAATGAATCTGCTAAATTACACTTTATTAAATATATGGCATCTGAAAATTACGTATAATTTGTGAAAATTCTTTTGTTAATAACTTTTTAATAAACAACGCTTAAAATCTTTTGAAGGATACTCAAGACAGTGACCTTGACAACATGTGTCAAAAAGTGAAGTATTTTTTCATAAAGTACTTTTTGAGTTATTTTATATTTTAATCTGACATATCTTGATATAAAAAATAAAATATTTTGTAAAATATTCAGTTTTCGATAATTTTACCGTAATACTTTTATGTACAGAATAACGAGACAAATCAATTAGTATAAAAAAATAATTATTTTTAAGAAAATTATTTACAATGTATTTTTTAAAATAATTATTTGTTTTTTTTGGCACTAATTAATTTGTCTCATTATTCTGTACATAAAAATATTACGGTAAGATGATTGAAAACTGAATATTTTATGAAATATTTTATTTTTTATATCAAAATATGTCAAATTAAAATATAAAATGATTCAAAAAGTACTTAATGAAAAAATACTTTATTATAGTGTTTTGGAAAGCTCTCGAGATAAGCTACAAGAATATATAATGAAAAATAGGAGGTTCCATTTAAGAAATTAAAGGTGTCCTTGACTTGACCTTAACAATGCCATCCAAGGTCAAACCAATGACACCATCTTATGTTCCCCTCAAAACCATACAATTTTTATTGAAAACGTTTTTCTCTAAAATGCTTAGTTTTTGAAAGAAAAGGGGTGTACGGGTGATATAGGACACCCTATATATGATAGACATCTATATTAAACTAGATTGCTAATATGTCACCATTGGAATAGGACGGCTTGTATCTTTTATAAGATTTCCAGTGTACGAGAGAAAATGGTCGTCGCCGCTCAATTTTCTTGTTATGAACATCATGTGACATATACCATATACTAATCTTCTATTATTTTTTAAATTGACTAGTTATTGTATATGCTGCTAATTTATTTTTTTATCAGAAACTTTCTGAATAATATTATCCATACAAGCATTGCATTTAACTATTTTGACTAATTGATCGACACATACCGACGCTGTAAGTAAGACTCATGACACGCTTTATACACACTGGATTGCTATCATTTTCTCTCATACAACCGGAAATCTCATGCGACACAAGTCCGAAGATCAAATGAGCAATCTAGTTTAGTATATCTATGATATATCTAGTTTAGTAGACATCTGTGATATATTTTTATTTCTTTAATGAAATTTAGATTTGGGTTTGGTTAGTTTTTAGAGGGGTAGAGGCGCGGAGCCCCTTTTCCTCGCCTACGCATTTACTTAAATATTTATATACAACTAATATAAAATTTATATACAACTAATATACAATTAATACAAAATTAATGGTTCTTTAAATCTCGGAAAAGTTTAGATTATCGCACTTAATACTTGTTCTTATCGTACAATTTAATTGTTAATAAATTTTGATAAACAATATGGATATTACTTAGGATCGTGACCCTGACAACATATGTCAAGGTCATTGGAGGTGCCTCCCTTAAACGGGAGTTTTACTATTTTTAGAAAAAAATATGGTATTATATAAAATAAAAAAAATATATTGAAACATTTCATAGTAACTCTTACCTTATTCTTACGTATTAAAAAATGTGTATCGTAATAACTACCCAGGTAGCAAGGCGTCATCATTATAACGTCGTTTTTTAGTCACTGGTTACGTCAAATTCACTTTTGAAACGACGTAAAAATGACGTTAACATGACGGTTCTAAGTCACAGACCGTTGACGTCATATCTATGACGATATAAAATGACGACATTTCTCTAATATAAGATAACGTATAAAATTGGTGAACCTTTGACTTCTCAAAATTTACCGTTTTTTCAATAGTACAAATCCATCGAATTTTTAACTCTTTATTAAATAGAATAATAAACATAGAATTATTATAAAATATATTAATGGAATTACAAATGTAATAAACATGATTTATATAAATACATATATATATATATATATATATATATATATATATATATATATATATAAACGGATGATTTTAACTTTTTCGGATATTTATCTATTCAATTTTTAAACTATTGATTGGTCTAATATCTGAATTCCCTATATCGGGATTGCATCAGAAATTAAATTGATAGGAATAATTACATTTTTAATCTTCTGCTAGTTGTTCTTTGCAAGCTTTATATAATTCTCATGACTGAAACTCAAATACGATATAGGGCGCATCGCGCGTCGTATAGCAGTAAATAAAGGAATTAGCAACTGAAGTATAAACTATCTTTTTGTAAAGTTTTGAAATGTTGCGCGCAGTAACATTTTTCATGAAATATTAAATAAATAATAATTTTGGACACAAATAAACATGCACATCAAATTCAATTATTAATATTAAACAATATTTCATAGTTTTGTAATATAATAATACCGTATTTTCAATGGTTTTAAACAGAAAATCATGTAAACTTTGTAAGTATCATAAAATATACATATTTATTATTTTCCTTATATAAATATATTAATTTTAATATTGACGTATTTACAAAATTAGTTAATTGATCAGTAAATAACCTTCAAAAGACGATTTAATGACGTTATTTCTGTGACGATATTATGTCGTCAAAAATATCACGTCTGTGTCATTATTTAATCGACTGACATCATATGACGAGAAATAATCTTAAAATGACGTTATAATGACGACATCTTGCTATCTGGGTAGAGATGAGAATTGAAAACATGTCAATTTATTATATGGAACTTGAATTATAAACTCTCTGGGAATAAAGAGAATATAGCATATTTGGCTTCATATTTCGTTATTATTTTTACATGTAATCAAATATTATGAATGGAATGTATGTGATAGAGTTAACGTTCCTTTCCTCTTCCCGATTATCACTTTGGTACTTCCCATACCGTGGAGCTATCGCTGCGCCTGCTGTGCTTAACATCACCGTGAACATCTATAACGTCGCTTAGTTTGCTGAATCGTCTAGCCCAGCTTCCTCTACCGATGCTACCAGCTTCTCTCAAAACCGAAATCAAATCATCTTCGTCCTCTTTTCCCTTTATCTCTTTTTCGTACTTTTCTTCTTGTGCGATCAATCGTTCGCGTTGTAGTTGAGTCGCCAGAGAATGCGGTACGGCTGGTATAACGTAGCTCATAATACCAGTAAGTGCGAAAACCTGTCAAAAAAATTGTTTCACTTCGTCAATGAAAGGAACGTATTTATCGCATACTTACAACATGCTCAAAAACAACGACGAAGGCCAAACGTGCGGCGAAGACATGCCAGTATTGCGGACTAAGGCCGTACGGTTCTTCGGGATTATCCGGACCATTTCTATAGCCTCTGTATTGACATGTCTCCGGATGTTCGTCTTCCACGTCGCTCTTCATATCCTCGCGATAATGGGAAGTTTTGAATTCTGATAAAGAGCTATCAATATAACCCATTAGATCTTCAGTGGGAGAGTAAACAAATGCGTACACACTTCGTGGAATGAAATCAGAGGTATACGCGATAACAAAAGCCTAAAAAATATATTTATATATATATATATGTTTAATGAATCATTATATGTATATTGTATAGAGGATACATATATGTATAATTTTGTATGATCATATATGTATAATAATATCCAAAATTTGGCGCGATATAATATTATTTTATATAATTATATTTGGCCAGATCTGTTTTCACATATAATCAGATCTAGACGAATATGATTATATAAAGATGAAATCATATTTCTTTAAATTTCGGACATTACTATATGCATAGTGTATCCTAAAAAGTGGAAAGTATTGCAATACTTCAGGGGGGATTCAGAACACAAAAATAAGAGAAAAAATTCATATAAACATATATCCGATATGACCTTGTTTTCAGATTGTAGCTTGTTTTACTTTCCAACAGAGTTAAGATAGCATAGTTGGATATCGGTTTGTTGTTTATATACAAGATTTAAAGGACTTAAAGGTCTTGTTAATTTGTAAACATAAACGTATATTATTTGTGTTGTAAGTGATACGGTTACTATGGTTTGATCAAACAATAATGGCAGACGTACATATTATGGATTAGATCACGGTAATGCAGTCAGAGCTAGACTTTTGTATGCAGAAACGTAATTATCTTAATTCTGTTGAAAAATAAAACAAGCTATAATTTGAAAACGCGATCATATCGGATATATGTTTATATGAATTTTTTCTCTTCTTTTTGTGTCCCGAATCTCTCATTGCAATACTTCCCATTTTTTAGGATACACCCTGTATACAACCAGATCAAATCGTGTCAAATTTCAGATTTAATTATATAGGGTATCCTAGACTACCCGTACACCCCTTTTCTTTCAAAAACTAAGCATTTTAGAGAAAAATGTTTTGAACAAAAATTGTATGGTTTTGAGGGGAACATAAGATAGTGTCATTAGTTTGACCTAGGATGACATCGTTAAGGTCAAGTCAAGGATACCTTTAATTTCCTTAATGGACCCCCCCCTCTTTATAGCTTATGTCGAGAATTTTCCAAAACGCTATAATAAAGTATTTTTTTATTAAGTACTTTTTGAGTTATTTTGTATTTTAATCTGACATATTTTGACATAAAAAATTAAATATCTTGTAAAATATTTAGTTTTCGATAATCTTACCGTAATACTTTTATGTACAGAATAATGAGATAAATCAATTAGTATAAAAAATAATTGTTTTTAAGAAAATTATTAACAATGTATTTTTTTAAACAATTATTTGTTTTTTTTGCAGTAATTGATTTATCTCATTATCCTGTACATAAAAGTATTACGGTAAGATTATTGAAAACTGAATATTTTATGAAATATTTTATTTTTTATATCAAAATATTTCAAATTAAAATATAAAATAATTCAAAAAGTACTTAATGAAAAAATACTTTATTATAATGTTTTGGAAAGCTCTTGAAGTAAGCTATAAGAATATGCAATAAAAAATAGGGGGTTCTATTTAAGAAATTAAAGGTGTCCTTGACTTGACTTTAACGATGCCATCCAAGGTCAAACCAATGACACCATCTTATGTTCTCATCAAAACCATACAATTTTAGAAAAGTTTTTTTCTAAAACGCTTAGTTTTTGAAAGAAAAGGGGTGTACGGGTGGACCAAGACACTCTGTATATGGCCAGATTATATATTACGCCAAATTCCGAATTTAATAATATTTCTAATAATATGTTCAAAAGAGTTTCAGAGAACATCCAGAGAATATTTTACATAACTTAACAAATTTAACGTCTTTTGAACATGCGTGCTGTTAGGAATATGATCTTATATAATTATACAAATCTATTTTTTCTCGGGATGTGTTATAAAATTATTACCAAATTATAACCAATTATAAATAACCAACTTAATAGTATGTTTCGATTATTTTATTAGAAAACATAGTATGTTTTGATTACTTTACTAGAAAACATGAATAAAATTGGAATATAATTATAAATTTTATTTAAGAAGAAATTGGACGGATCAGTTATGTCAAAAGTTAATAAATCCAATATTTCGAGTTTCATGAATTTAACCTTGCGTACAAAATACTTTTAGCCGTTTAAAATATAAATATAATAATTAATTTGTAAGCAAAAAAAAGCCTTATTCTATAAAATATAATTTAATTTAAAAATCGTTATTGTTATCTTATATGAAACTTTTTTATAGTGACTGTAAAACAAAAATTTTATAGTAATTGTATATAAAACTTTATAA
This sequence comes from Polyergus mexicanus, assembly GCF_030449975.1. Lineage (NCBI taxonomy): Eukaryota > Metazoa > Arthropoda > Insecta > Hymenoptera > Formicidae > Polyergus > Polyergus mexicanus. The sequence continues at coordinate 5,860,780 of NW_027223326.1, read as the reverse complement.
AAATAAAAATTTTAATTCTACAAGGCAATTCTTTACCTAAATTTAAATTAATTATTAATTTAAAATTTTTAAAGGCTGAAGTGCTTTATGCTACGCCCAATTTATGAATTGAATCTCGAAATGTATTAGATTTATTAACTTTTAATGCAGCTAATTTGTCCAGTTCCTTCTTAAAATGATGACAAATAGATATAAATAATGAATGAAATAATGGAATAACGCTCTCTATAAATAGACGGAATAATAGATTATATATTTTATCCAAAATAATGCCAATTAAATATAAAAAGCAAATGGAAAATATAAACATAAATGTAAACATAAATATAAACATAAATATAAATGTAAATGTAAACATAAATATAAATGGAATGTAAATGTAGATGTAAATGTAGATGTAGATGTAGATGTAGATGTAGATGTAGATGTAAATGTAGATGTAGATGTAAATGTAGATGTAGATGTAAATGTAGATGTAAATGGAATGTAGATGTAGATGTAAATGTAGATGTAGATGTAGATGTAAATGTAAAGATAGATGTAAAGGTAGATGTAAAGGTAGATGTAAACGTGGACGTGGACGTGGACGTGGACGTGGACGTGGACGTGGACGTGGACGTGGACGTGGACGTGGACGTGGACGTGGACGTGGACGTGGACGTGGACGTGGACGTGGACGTGGACGTGGACGTGGACGTGGACGTGGACGTGGACGTGGACGTGGACGTGGACGTGGACGTGGACGTGGACGTGGACGTGGACGTGGACGTGGACGTGGACGTGGACGTGGACGTGGACGTGGACGTGGACGTGGACGTGGACGTGGACGTGGACGTGGACGTGGACGTGGACGTGGACGTGGACGTGGACGTGGACGTGGACGTGGACGTGGACGTGGACGTGGACGTGGACGTGGACGTGGACGTGGACGTGGACGTGGACGTGGACGTGGACGTGGACGTGGACGTGGACGTGGACGTGGACGTGGACGTGGACGTGGACGTGGACGTGGACGTGGACGTGGACGTGGACGTGGACGTGGACGTGGACGTGGACGTGGACGTGGACGTGGACGTGGACGTGGACGTGGACGTGGACGTGGACGTGGACGTGGACGTGGACGTGGACGTGGACGTGGACGTGGACGTGGACGTGGACGTGGACGTGGACGTGGACGTGGACGTGGACGTGGACGTGGACGTGGACGTGGACGTGGACGTGGACGTGGACGTGGACGTGGACGTGGACGTGGACGTGGACGTGGACGTGGACGTGGACGTGGACGTGGACGTGGACGTGGACGTGGACGTGGACGTGGACGTGGACGTGGACGTGGACGTGGACGTGGACGTGGACGTGGACGTGGACGTGGACGTGGACGTGGACGTGGACGTGGACGTGGACGTGGACGTGGACGTGGACGTGGACGTGGACGTGGACGTGGACGTGGACGTGGACGTGGACGTGGACGTGGACGTGGACGTGGACGTGGACGTGGACGTGGACGTGGACGTGGACGTGGACGTGGACGTGGACGTGGACGTGGACGTGGACGTGGACGTGGACGTGGACGTGGACGTGGACGTGGACGTGGACGTCAAATTCTTGTACCCGAAAAACTCGTATTTTCGAGTATAGAGGTGATATGCTGGCCGTATTTCGAAACATCTAATTATGATAAAATAATTCTCGTGTAGTTTTGGGCATGTACATTGCTTTTCCTAAGATTTCTGATGAAGAAAATAATTAGAAAATTTTTTAAACAATTGTTTTACCCGAAAACCTCGTATTTTCGAATAAAGAGGTGATATGCTGGTCGTATTTCAAAAGTTCTGATTATTATAAAATAATTCTCGTGTAGCTCTGAGCATATACATTGTTTTTCCAAAGAGTTCTAATAATAAAAACAATTAAAATTTTTTTTGAACAATAATTTTCTCCGACAAAAGTTTATCTCATCCTTTGTGTAACCCGGAACTAACGACGTGGAAGTGACGAGATTACCTAACCCAGTGCATGCCACGATCTGCACATTTCGGCCGATTTCCGAGAGTCAACGCCTATCGCCCCCCCCCCCTTGCGTCTTGAGATCCTCAACTAGCAACCGTAACCAAGCGCGCGGCGCTCTGCCTCAGGTACGGTGCATCTGTACCGCGAAGCGGTTCCGTACCCCCTTACTGCCAAATATTAATGTTTTAAACGCGATCTCTTTAGAATTTTTTTAAATAATTAATTCAAGAACAAAGTTTCAATACTCGATTATTAATTACATTTACGATATAATAATTATAAAATATTATTAAATTATATTCGATAGATTAAATTTGTTAAATGTGTCGCGCGCGGAAACTCTTTCCGATATTTAAATTAATAAATAATTGTAAATTTAAAGTTTTATAAAAGACGCTTTTATTAAAAGCACGAAATACTTATGAACGATATTATTTAAGTTATAGACTGTTGGATATCCCCAGTATATGATGTCATTATATAAATTAGAATAACGTAATATTTTTAGAATTATTATATTGTAAATGTAATTAATAATCGAGTATTGAAACTTTATTCTTGAATTAATTATTTTAAAAAATTCTAAAAAGATTGCGTTTAAAACATTGATATTTGGCAGTAAGGGAGTACGGAACGGCTTCGCGGTATAGATGCACCGTATCTGAGGCAGAGCGCCGCGCGCTTGGTTACGGTTGCTAGTTGAGGATCTCAAGACGCAAGGGGGGCGCGATAGGCGTTGACTCTCGGAAATCGGCCGAAATGTGCAGATTGTGGCATGCACTGACCTAACCTAACCTTTTTTTGGTTTTAGGTTTTTTTCCCCAATATATTTTGTATGTATTCAGAACTAAAAAACATCTCAAATAATTTAAATTAGTAAAAGCTAATAATATGGAATAATATATATATATCTATTATATAAGAATATTATAATAATAATATTATAATAGTAATTAGAATAATAATAACAAAATATATTTAAATTTAAGTTTCTTTCTAATTAGAGTTTCTTTCTTTTTATATGTAATATAAAAGAAATATTAGAATTTAATGTCTAATTATAAAAATAAAATTGTTTTTCAAATATATAATATGATAATATAAATCATAAATATATCTTTTATGCAAAACGTTCTTTTCTTATGTAAATTAAAAATAAAAAGATAATGAAAAAATAAACAAGAAAATAAATGTTGAGATCAAATAACTTAAAATAACTTTTGAAAAGAATAAATTTTCTAATTATTTCCTTCATCAAAACTTTTTGGAAAAGCAATGTATATCCTCAGAACTACACGAAAACTATTTTATAATAATCATAACTCTCGAAATACAGCCAGCATATCACCTTTATACTCGAAAATACGAGTTTATCGGGTAAAATAATTGTTTAAAAAATTTTTTAATTATTTTCTTCATCAGAACTCTTTGGAAAAACAATGTACATGTGCAGAACTACATGAGAACTATTTTATAATAATTAGAACTTTTGAAATACGGCCAGCATGTCGCGTCTATACTCGAAAATACGAGGTTTTCGGGTAAAACAATTGTTTAAAAAATTTTCTAATTATTTCTTTCATCAACTCTTTGGAAAAGCAATGCACATGCCCAAAACTATACGAGAACTATTTTATCATAATTAGATGTTTCGAAATACGGCCAGCATATCACCTCTATACTCGAAAATACGAGTTTTTCGGGTACAATAATTGTTTAAAAAATTTTCTAATTATTTCCTTCATCAGAACTCTTTGAAAAAGCAATGTATATGTCCAGAACTACACGAGAACTATTTCATAATAATCAGAACTCTTGAAATACGGCCAGCATATTATCTCTATACTCGAAAATCCGAGTTTGGCGGGTAAAATAATTGTTTAAAAAATTTTCTAATTATTTCCTTCATCAGAACTCTTAGGAAAAACTATGTACATGTCCAGAACTATTTTATCATAATTAGAACTCTTGAAATACGGCCAGCATATCACCTCTAGACTCGAAAATACAAATTTTGGGGTAAAAAATTGTTTTATTTTATTTTAATGAATATTTTTTACTTTTAGAAGGCAGAAATCTTCTTAGAACTCATATAGAACTATAAATCTTTTAAATTTGAACAATTATTGATAAAGAAAATGTCGTAGGACAAAATAATATGCTGCGTGAAGTTGGCACATCAGTTTGTCCTGAGGCATTTTCGTTGGTTTAATCGCTAGAACTATGTGTTTAAACTCACTGAACTATGTACCACACCGGAACGCCCACCACTACTACTGCGGCCACTAAAGGATAGCTGCAGCTTTTCAGAGCTGTCTCTTTTTACCGTGAACTATCATGACTGAAAACATCGTCCTGCCACTCAATCATATCAAATCACACGCGCTCTTTGATACCACGCAAATATTTATTACTTTGCTAGATGGTTGAAAACGTTAAGAAGCAAAGAATTAAAATAAATATGAAAAATGGTAAAGTGTATCTTAAAAAACTGCACATCAAGCTATGATAATGGTTTTAGAACAGATAATATATCTGATCACGTGGTCGACGTAGTTAGATAGACAAGAACAGATCTGAGAAGTAACAACTCTTGCAATCCCATATTTCTGGCCGCCAATCAGCAGAGCCGTGCGCGTTCCAGTATGGTATATAGTTTAGTGTTTAAACTGTCAAGAACTCTAGAACTATTGAAAATAAAGCCAGAACTCTTAATTATTTATGATCTTTTATGAAATGATATGCTAGCTTCACACACACATATAAATATAAATAAATAATGGAATAAATTATAAATTTAGTTTAAAATAATGATAAATCAATATAAATAATGGATTATAAATTTTATCTAGAATAACAAAAGTAGATAAGAAATAGGAATGGATATAAATGATGGAAAATAATTATAAATTTTGTTCAAAATGATGGTAAGTAAATAATGGATAAAATAATAAACTATAATGGATGGAATAATAAGCTATAAATTTTGTTTAAAATGATGGCAAATGAATAAAACGCACACACACACACACACATAAACACACAAATCGCACACGGAGAAACGCGATGTGTATGTATATTTTGCAATTTCGATGCAATTTGCGATTTGCTTTTTTGTATGGAATTCTAGGAATTTCTATATGTACATTTGATACGACTGCCACATAAGTAACACCCCTGAGAATGCCGAACCAGGCGCCAATATCCTCTACTCGCTCGGCCAACGGTCGTCGGGCCTCCTTCACCATTTTATATGCATCCAGTCTTATCTCGGCGATATTATTTAATAAAGCGAATAGCGGTGCCAACGGAAATGCCGCTACGAACAACGTTACAAATCCGTACTGCAAAACTATAAACAGACATCGCAGAAAGAAAAATTAAATATTCGCAAAAAAATATTTCTCCATAAAGTATACATAGCATATATAAAGTGTTCCAAAACAATCAAATGTTCTTTTGATAGAAAGTTTTTTAATCATTTTTTCCTAAACTTTTTCCTTTGAGAATCAATTTTTCCTTAGCAAAAAGAGAAATTATTTTTTTTGCAAATCTTAAATTTCTTCTATCATGTATTTTTATTATATCGTAATTAAGCTTTAAGGATTTTACTTGAAAATAATTAAAAAACATAGTTTTGTAAACTTTTTGATTCCACAAAACTCAATTTGTGAAAAAAAAAATGTTTTTTTCTTGATCATTTATCGAAGTTATTGATGATTTTTGGAAAAATTATCTTCAAATAGAAGAAAATTCCGAAGAATTTGCTATTAAAAGGATATTCGGTAGTTTTAGGATTCCTTGTGTGCATGCAAGAATAATTATACTCACTCATTTCTAAATATTCATCGAACAAAGCTAGTCTTCCCGGATCTTGAAGCTGATAATCTTTCTCCCAACATGTATACCTTCTATCGTGATTCTTTGTCGCCGCCACTTGTGTTCTCTTGCGCCACCAGTTCCACAATTTCGGCGATAGAATCTCCACAAAATTATTGAAGCATTGCTTACCGACCATTATGATTGCAAGTTGAATACAGACCTCTGAGAGGCAACCAGCGGGATCGCATACATCTGTTTTGATGCGATAAAATTCCGAGGATCTTGCGTCCGCGTCACCAGGATGAACGAAAAATCTTCCCTGAAAATTAAGATCAATGGATATAAGTTTTAAGATGTTTTCAGTACATGTATCATCTATTATTGTACTTCTATATATTTTACTTTAAAAAAAGCGATGTAAATCAAGGAAGAATAAAAATTGACGAATTCGAATAGAAAAATTTTGAACGTATAGCTGGCTTCATATTCCGTTTGCGTTCTTGGATTCTCCAGATTGACCATCCATCCTGCCAATCGATGATATATCCGTGTGAGTATCATTATTATCACCAGATTAATGAGGGCGGCGGTCATGGAAGTGAATATCTTTGCGTGTCTCTTTAAGAAAGAACCACCGCCGCCGTAAAAAACGGCGACCAGCGAAATGCGATACACGATTGTCCCCAAGACCGCCCCGAGGACCACGCATATCTATATGTAAATGTAAAAGGGAAAGGGAATAGTGTAAAATTATACAATAATACTGTAAAACGCGCGAAAAACGCGCGGAGATACGTGTGATATAATTACCATGAAAAATACCATCGAGCCTGTGGCCAAACATCGTATGGCTTTAGACCATGCGGGTAAATATGGTTCTCTTTCCTTTGTTACGGGATTTATACGGAACGTTTTAACGGATGCCTCGAATTCGGGCCTGGGCTCTTCGTCGTAATCGGCATTTTGGAGATCCCACTCCCAAACAATCACGGCTTGTCGTCGTTTCCAAAGCTCGAGAAACGTAGTAGCTGCGTTACGTCAGATTATCGAAGAAAGATATATATATATATACATACATATATTAAAATACTAATGTTAAAACACAAACACGCTGAATGCTAGAATGGAGAAGAAAGTATTTTTTTCTTTCTTTGAGTCTTACCCCAGAAAGACATAAAAATGGCGAAGAAAACAGTCGCAGGATTATCGAATAGATAAGTCAATTTCGAAAATATACAGGAATCGCCGAGTTTCTGATAGGTACAAACTTTATCACAAAGAGGACACAGAGTGATATTTCCTAAAAAGTTGCAATTACATAAAATTACAAATATTAGTTAAAACGTTAAAATAAAGATGGAGTACGATTTCTTTTTCGATCATGCGAAATTCGAGGCAAATGCGATATGCAAAGAAATTTACCAGCTATATTAAAATCGCAAATCTCCTTGCTGGGTACATTATCCTTTCCCTCCATGCTCCCAAGACCATAAAAGAAGCACAAAAGTCCGACCATTGCCGGCGCATATAAACATTTCGTATAAAATCCTAGCCACGCAAAGTAAAGAGCAACTTTCTCGCCGAAATATCGCCGTATTAACCATAACGGTTGTTTCTTATACCTGAGAGCATATGAAAAAACATAATTAATCTTAATGCAATGTCAAATACTTTAAAACTTGTATATATAGTACCATTGCGAGGGTCTTGCCCATATCAAATACAATAGATATCTATCGAGAATTTCTCCATTCCCCATAGGTTTATTGTAAGGACCCTCATGCAATGAAAAGCAATCGAGATACGTTCCATCCGCTAGAAGTCTGCGAATACCAGATTTCTCGTGGTTCTCATCATATCTTGTTCGTAACAATATTTGCATCACTATTAATGATCTTTGAGCAGGCGTATAAGCATTATCTCTTTCCTTTACGATAAACCTTCAAAATTATATTAAATTCAACAGTAAAGTTTTATAACGATAACATTCTATTTCGCACGGTTTTTATAAAGGGTGCCCCAAAACCATCGGATGTCATTTGAATATTTACTTTGGCCAATTTGAAGATGATCTTTCTTCAGCAAGAATGTCGAGGGAAATGATCATTTCTTGCAAGCTTTCAGTCTTTGCCGTTATAATGATCTTGAAAATTGTAATACAGGGTAAGTTATTTTAATCAATACACGCAAATATCTCAAAACTTGTAAGTTTTAGAAGGAAACTTTTTAGACAAAAGTTGTTTGATTCTGAGGGAAAAAGGAGATAGGAATATTAGTTATACCTTAAATGGCATTGTTAAGGTCATATAAAGGTCACATTGAATTTTTTTAAATAGAAACCTCTATTTTTTATTACATATTCTTATAGCCCTTGTCAAAACCTTTTTAAAACTCTATAATAAAGTATGTTTTCATTAAGTACTTTTTGAGTTATTTTATATCTTAATCTAACATATTTTGATATAAAAAATAAAATATCTCATAAATCATTTAGTTTTCCATAATCTTACCGTAATACTTTTATGTACAGAATAATGAGACAAATCAATTGGTATAAAAAAATTGTTTTTAAGAAAAAGTATATAATTATTGACAATATATTTTTTTTAACAATTATTTGTTTGTTTTTACACTGATTTATCTCATTAGTCTGTACATAAAAATATTACAGTAAGATTATCGAAAACTAAATATTTTACGAGATATTTTATTTTTTATATCAAAATATGTTAGATTAAGATATAAAATAACTAAAAAAGAAGGGGAAAGAGATATATATATATATATATATATATATATATAGAGAGAGAGAGAGAGAGAGAGAGAGAGAGAGAGAGAGAGAGAGGAAGAGAGGAAAAGAAAGAAGGAGAGAGAAAGAGGGGGAGAGAGGGAGAGAAGGAGGGAGAAAGGGGGAGGGGAAGAGAGAAAGTTTCAGAAATAGGTGGCCAAACTTTAAGAGTATATTCTATTCACTATGAGGATGAAAAAAAGTCATATAAACGTAGGTCCGGAAACACTTCCTTTTCAAGTTATAAACATTTTTTATTTACATCGGACAATGTCTCGCATCATCATGTTTCATGAATTATTGATTGGAAATGATCCATCATTTGACCTGCACGTTCTCCCGATTTAAATCCTTTGGATTTTTATTTATGAGGACATCTTATTAAGACTTTTATTTATGATATTCTTGTCGCTACTGTAAAAATACTCCGAAATCGTATTATAGCTTCGTATGACAAATAGGGAAATTTTGAACGTCTTCGACAATCCATGCGACATTGATGCGAGATATACATTAATGCGGAAGGAAATCATTTCCAGTAATTTCTGTAATGAAATTCTGTTATGTTTTGACAGTTTCAAATGTTCTTAAAGTCTGTTACAAATAAAAAATGTTTATAACTTGGAAAGGTAGCGTTTCCGCACCCATGTTTATATGACTTTTTTTATCTTCATAATGAGTAGAATATGCTCTTAAAGTTTGACTACGTATTTCTGAAACACTCATATACATATTTTATATATATATATAATTCTATTTAAATAAACTAAGAGGAAAAACTGTCTTCGCAAATTGGCCAAAGAATCTGTTATTAAAAAAACATGGTTTTTTGGAACACCTTATATATATATATATATGTATATTACTTCTCTTCAAGATCGCCGGAATCTATATAGTCATAAAAGTACGGTTCCTCAGGATACTTTGTCGTGTCCCAAGTATGTATTTTACGTATCCATTGGATCCATCGTCTCCATCTCTTCAAGAACTTTGATGTTTCTTTGGCACCGTCTGTACCCTGCTTTCAATTCGGATATCACATTTATAATATAAAATACAATACGAGTGACTAGCTTTAAAAAAAACGTACCCAAGTCTTCATAGGGATGGTCTTGAATCTTTTTGTGGGTAGTTTCAGACTCATTACTTCCGCATATTGCACCTTTATTTTCCAAGGTATATGTAATTTTAGGAAATATGTTTTTCCATCAAATGAATTCTCCTTCGGCTCCAGCTCCAGTTGCAAACCCTCTTTTAAAAGATTCTGTTGAAAGACCCGCCTCTGTTCTCTCCGACGAGCTTCTATTTCAGTCATGACTCCTTCGTTTTCTTCCTGGTAGACCAATACCATATCGATTCTTCGATGGCCGTCGCTAAAAATTATCATATTGAATCAAGTAATAGCGCCAAATAATTATATCAATACATGTATTGATTATAACTATTTATAAACAAATTTTATACACTAAAATTTTTGGTAAATATGCATATTAGAGAATTCACACTCAATGACCTTGATCTTGACGAAATATGTGAAGGTTATAATCCTGAGTAACATTGAAGAAGTTTTAACCATCGCTCGTTGTTTATTATAAAGTTTAAAAAAAAATTCATGATTCTTCATATCAGAGAAGTTCAGATTATCGGATTTATTACTCGTTTTTATCGTACAATTTATTTGTTAATAACTTTTTAATAAACTTTTTAATTAACGAGCAACGACTGAAACTTCTTGGGTGTTATTTAAAATCATAATCTTGACATATGTTGTCAAGATCATTGAAAGTGAGTTCCTTAATATGCACATTTACCAAATTTTTTTTTAATGTATCGATGTTCTTGAAGAAGTTAAATATTAAAATAAAAATTAAAATAAAAATAAGAATATTAAAATAAAAATTTATATTTTCAAATATTTATTAGAGACTACTCTCTATTATATTGTATCACAATTTTGATAGTATGATTTCAAACTTTTCTTTTAAGCAAATAGCTTTAAAAAAATTAAACCGAACGCAGATCAAAGTTTGAGAAATTAATCCTTAAAACCGACATACTCAATGAAAACTGATAGAAACATAGTGAAAATATAGAAAAACACAGTGCAATAAATTCTTGAATTATATAAATTTCTCTTGCTCTTGTACAATAAAATTGTATATTTTTTTATTTATAAAAGTAAAATTACTTTTACGGACATTTTTTTTATTTTTCGAAACTAAAATTTTTAATGCAAGACATTTTCGTGCGCGTGTATCCGAGGCATATTTATTAAAAGAAAAAAAACACACTGTACAAAAAGATAAATACAGTCTACATCAACAAATAGTATATATTTAGAAATCCCTACAAACATTTAGAATAATATAATTATTACAAAAAATATATTTATTGCTATTTATAGATTATGTAATTTATCAGGAAAAAGACAGAAGAAAATTTTGGCAAAACTGCAAAAACTTTATAAAAGCCGATTTAATACAAACAAGTAACAAATGCACAAATCATAGATTTCTGATGAGTAAATTAATTAAACACTAACCAAGTTTATATAAATTCTGATATCAGTATTTAATTGTTGAAAAATATAAATATGACAGTTTAGAAACAGAAAAAAAGGAAACGTATACTAGGCTTTGATAGTTTTCCTGTAAGAAATCGTTTCAAGAAAAAACGACTTAATTTAATAATAATCCTTTTTCTCGCGCGCGTATATGTTTTTGCGTTAAGAATATCTAAAAATAAATGAGACTCGGAAATAAATGATTTTCTATATTCTCTACACTCGTGTTATTCGCTTATAAGGGGTTCACGTAACAATAGAAAAATAATAAGACAATTGCTAACATTCCGCAGAATCGTATTAAGCTTGTCATAACAGAAAGAAAAATAATTGAAGATGTCTCTGTATGTCCATCTATATATGCACCTATACACTCAAGTGCTTCATGAAGAAAATCTAAAATAACTCGTGACATATATATGTGGCCGCAACTACTCACCGAAAATAAAGTGTCTCGGAATCGATTCCTGTTTCCGTTTCCTTCGCCGGCAATGAATTCCCGGTGGTTTCGGCAAAATCCAGCGAGACTGGCGTATCCGGTAACGAGGAGTTGACTTCCGGGGTAGCGGGTGCCGTGAGTTTAGGACCTTGCCCAATTTAAACAAAATTACCATAATCATATGCACGGTTTTTTTCAAGTTGATTTAATTATTACCGCCTTTTTTATTACGTTAATAGTGTCGTATATTTAGGAAACTACTACAAAGGTATTCATGTATTCTCTCAATCGTTCAATCCAACGTGTATTTTTTAACACAGACATTGTAGGATCTTTTTTATTTTTAGTTTTTTATTTCAATTTTTAATTTCTCTACTTTTATTATATACTAAATTGTTGCTCCTCAATAAACTTTATATCAATTGAAAACTTAACACAATCTAATATACATTTTTTGTTTTATATAATATATGTATACGTGTCTATATACAGCATGGCGAAAATAAAACAGGCATATTTTTTGGCAAAATTTTTAGGGTGACATTAACCCTCCTTTTAGGATTGAAGTGAACGGAAATAGCCAATTAACATGTTCCCCTTGCAATAAAATTGACCTGTTCGAGCGTTTTTCGAACAAATGAAGTTAAATGCCAAAAACAATCTTGTTTCGTTTTTGGTAAGCCACTCTGTATGCATAAGTATATAATGTGTGTGTATAATAAAAGGCTTCGATAATAATAGTTTCTATAAAAAAATATTAACGTTTGAAATCAACAAATTTGGAAAAATATAAATTTATTTTTGTGATTCTGCAACTTTCTCTCTATATAATATATGAATAAAAATGCCAATTTTATTTATATATTATACAATGATTGATACTTATAAATATCGAGTGCGGATGATTAGAACCTATTGCATTGATGGTAAATTTTCTATAGAGTATATTATTTTTCATTCGTATAATCTAAAAAAATATGAATAAACATGTTTGTGAGAGACAATTAATATATATTGTAAAAACCTCTTTTTCAAAATTAGTGCTTCTTATTTTGAAATTGTTAAGTATTTGTAAGTACGAAACATACTTTTGCAAAAAAGTGCAAAAAAATGAGGAATTGAAGCGTTTATATAGAATATTCTCTTATAACATCGTGAGCCAAGTCTTAAACGTTGCATTATTAATATCCGATATTCGTGACACGCTGACATTCGTACGCATATTGATCGTGGTTTACTGACATAGCTTTATTGCTATTATAGACGTTAGTTTCCATTTCCACGAGTTTCCTCTAGTTTTTTTATTCTTTTTATATACGTGTAGATCGTATCGCGTTACGTCCAGCAAATTCCGTTATTAAAACGCGAGACAAATGAAAATCTAAAATTAGTAGAGGCTAAAATTAATTTGCATTATGTAAGGCGTGAAATTTTAGAAAAAACGCGAGGATTGCCGAAAAATGTTGATAACCGGTATGCTATACCAAGCGTATACTCGCGTTGATCTTATACGAGGGACCTTGAAATAAGGTTCCGTCTGAATATACGAGCGTTTTATTTTTTCATCGAATTTAATTCTCACCGAAGGCATCCTGCGTGATCAGAGTCGTTCCGGACGGATGGATCACACTGGCTCTCGACAATTTTCTCTTGATACTTGCCGGCGTTCCTCCGTTTTTGTCGAGCTCGTAAACGATTTCCCTATTCGAATAGACGGAGCAGTTATATTCCGGCGATTTTGACCCATTTTTCGTAGATGTTGACTTTGCTGAAGACGTACGAGAAGTGGTATTTCCCGAACCGCTTGATTTTTCGTCGTTGAACTGATGCTCGACTGGGCTATTATCATCTGGATGAAGAAAGGTGCCCCAGCTACTGGGCCTTCGGCTGTGCTGAAATTATTTAGACGCTTATAGCTTTTAGCGGTAATCACGTTATCCTGTTCATATTCTCGTTTGTAATAAAAAAATCATCGCAATAAATCATCTCCTGAGTTTGTATTTTATAATTGCATCGACGATATTGTTAGTAAAAGACAGAAATAAGTTTGCCATAAACAAAATACTCGGATGAAGTATATCTTAAGTCGATTAAGCAATCGTATTTATCGAAAATGAAGTTTTTTGGGAGAGATTTATTACACTGAATAAATATTATAGCTTGTACTCGATAATATATATAAAAATTTAAGATATTTAAAAGCATCTTTTTTCTTATAATTTTCTTAATAAGTGAGAGATATCATGATATAAGCTATTTAGATATATCATTAACATATGTGTTTCTTAAATGCTTTGCATTATTCTTTATTTTTTTTATGTTCGCGCTTTACATTTTTAATTTATTTTAGACGCATATATATACATACATACCTGTATACATACATATATATATATGTACATATATTTGTGTGCGCGTGTGTGTGTGCGCGCGCGCGTGTGTGTGTGTGGATATGTATACACATAATTTTTATTGTAAGACATTATTTTAGAGACGCTTGCAATAATCTGATAAAGAAAAAGATAAAAATTTATTGGTTTCTCGCAAGCTACAATTTATAATAAGTAACTACAATAGATTCTTTCGTTGTAAAGAATACAAGGCATACTTTGAGAGTTTTTAAAATAAAATGATATGATTTCCTTTTTATAATATTGCATGTGTGCGTGTTTGTAATATACTTATATACATATACATATATATATATATATATATATATATATATATATATATATATGTATATATGTATATGGAACATTAAACGATAACTCACTATGAGAAATATTCTCACATGCGCGGGATGCAAAACCAACTTTTGTTAAGTATACCTGGCTGTCATCGTCTACTTGCAACTTGTTATCATCCATGTTGGTCGCTTCGAGTCCCTTTCAAGATACGCAAAGGCAGATCGGAAGACTTTTGATGGACAGTGTTCGAAGTATTGCCATATCGGATAACATCTTTTTCTTCCCTTTTCAGGAACAACGACTTTTCGAGGCGATTGTTCGAACGATTACTCCATTAATTTGCACGCGATACAATCGAGAAGAATACTTTGTTTCTTAAGTAGATCATCCCGAGATGAGATCTGATATTTTTGCTAGGTCGTCACCAGAATATCTGACTAGCCGCCGCCAGAACGCTTTGGGTGAGCTTTCACAATCGCGTCTGATAGTTGATCGCAAGGAACCGAATCGATCAGTATCGATAGCTCAGGATAGTTGCGGCGATAGCCTTGCGTCGGTTGGATAATCGTTTAATTATGAATGGGTCATGATTCAACCTCGCTCAAAGAAATATGATCGGTCAGGGCCATATATTCCCGGGATGCGAAAAGGCATGATCGGCCACTGGGCCTTCGGCTATGGTTATGTTTATGGGGGTACGAGAGAAGAACCGAAGATTTCGAAGGAGCGTTGCCAATTTAATCGCCACGAATATGTTCTCATGCAGTGGAACATAATGTTGGATCTCTAGTGCCTTTTAATTCCGCATATGTTGAATCTCGCTGATTTCTCGGATTCACGTTAGATTGACCGGACGTAGATTGATCATTTACACTATCCGCGATTAATTCGTACTTTTACTGTCATTTCTTTAGTTTGGGTTTATTTAATATTTTTAAGTAATATTTTCGGACATTTATTAAAATTTAAGAAAAGAACGTTTGCCATATCTTCCTTAAATCGTTGCCAATCGACGAGAAGAATCCAAAATCCAAGTAAAGCGATCAAAGTAGTTAGAACGCCGAAGTAGTTAGTTGTGACTTTTATCGTGTCGGACTGCGTTGGAGAACACGTCTGTATGAACGAATTGTTCTCGATTGAACTGATACCGTTCTTCCGCGACGGTAGTGTGACATATACTGGCTAATGGATAGCGAAACAATACTTATATATCACGCACATATATCGTCTCATCAATGTCTCTTATTTATGGGCTTGTACACATTTCGCGAGGTTGTGCGTGTGTATGTGTGCGTATGTGTGTGCATTACTTTTGCCGGAGGTAAAGATTTCGCCCCTTTCCTCGCGCGGGGGTGAAAGCAGCCAAGCGGCGGAATGTCGAGGCTTTTGAAATTGCTATGGTTACCAGATGGACACAACATATGTTACATACGTCATGTTAAACGCATTACCGGTTTTTCTTTTGAGCTTGAACTTGAAGAATGTCGGCGGATATAAACGCGCATGATCTACGCAAGCTTCTTCACCACGCGTTGACAAGCCATTGACAAGCCAAGCTAAAGCTGAAAACACGCTTATTACATGAGATTATCTTTTTATTGAAACAATTATGGCACTTTGATGAAACAATTGTAGTATTGGTTTCGGCATCGAGTTTATTTGGATAAAATTATGTTACTTCCTCGATATGATTATCATATATTATTTTTTACTGATGCTAATTAACAGAATATATACAAGTAGGGGGAGGATCTTATTAAATCTGTCATTTGTACATATATAAAGAATTTTGCTGAGATGCATTCTATGAGCAAATGCAATTATCTTTGAGAATACGAAAGAGTTTTAGACAATAAAGTATCTCAATATACAACTATTACAAATATAACATAAACATATATTTTATATTTAATTGTGATTATGATTTGATATATAATTTCGGAGAAGATGTAAACTATCTGTTAATATAATAAATTATAAAAAATAGAAAAAACTATATCTCGAATGGTACTTTATCACACATCTATCTACAACATCAATTTAATAAGAAGAGGATAATTCATAAACGTCAATTCCACTAAGAATGTATTAATAAAAAAAGATGATTAGAATTATTAGATGTTTAAAACATCTGATTTAATGTTTTTCTATTTATATGCTCATCAAATTTTATTTATTTATTGTTAAATGCTCATTTATTGATTTCTTTGTTAATAGCGTTGGATTTCAATCCATTTTTTCCTTAAATTATTCGTATTTATAGTCGCGTTTCTGTAAATTTATAGTCGCGCCATGGAAATCATTGTCGCAATTGAAACCAGTTTTGAGAAGTGATGCAATTCAATAAATGGATTTTGAGAATCAATCTCATAATCGTGACATTATTCCAGTAATTGCAATTCAACTAAGAAATTCAGATAAAATTTATTTTGTAATATTTTATAATATTATTTCAGCTTCAATTATATTTCTTGTAATTCAGTAAGATATTTTATAGAGATAGAGAATAGTGTACGTATACATATCAATAATCTTTAAAAGAAAATGAAAACAAAGTGGAAAATTATAGGGGAATTTCATTAATGAACATAACATATAATTGTATATATTGTATACATCGATATTGTATAATTGTATATATCGATTAACAGAAGAACTAAAGAGCAAAGAGAATGTTGAAAGAAAGGCAATTTTACTAGAAATGCAAGCAAGATTCAGAGAAGTATAGTAGACAATATATATGTGTATACTTTCTCTACAATACATTATAAAAAGAGTAGTAAATAAAATTAAGAAAAATAATTTAACTTTTTTTTGTCTTATAAGTGGATTTTACTAAAGTTGATAAAAAAATAATATAAAGGGCAATAGAGGAATAAGGAAAAAGTTGATAGAAATGATTAATCAAAGAATCGTATCAATAAACACAGGGCCATTGCGAGGGCGAATGGAGCGATCGCCCCGGGCGCCACGAGCTAGGGCCCGCCGCGAGGCGCTCCTCTTACGTGTTATTACGTATTCTTACGTATTACTTATACGAGGGGCGGCATGAGAGTTATATATCATGTTCGCGATAAAATATTATTCAACCTGTTTAATATTGCATATTGCACTTTTAAATGTTTGTTAGTTTATGTTCCTTTCTTACATTCTATCATGAACTTAAAACTAAGGCTAAATGTTTACATTTACACTTTACGGATCGTTTTCATTTTCACATATATTATAGAGGGCACATTCCTAAGTAATACGCACTTTGAATTTTGTGGCGCTCTCTTCTGGTTCCAGAGATATGCAATTTTAAAGTTTCATAGTTTTAATGCTTTTTCTGTTACAAAATAAGGAAAAACAAAATTTGTTTACGTTGTATTTGTGTAAAACAGACGTGGAAAAAGTGTTTGTTTACATTTCCGGGAACGAAGCTCTTTGAATTTTCCGATTTTCCACACGAAGCTAGGTCCAACGCAAACCTATGTCTAGTTTTTTAATAGTGGAGCCCCCCGCAGGGAGGGTGGAACATACTGTCTCCACGCATATACTTTTTAATGCGTAAATATAAAGTGGAAAGTTGTAAATCCAGGTGAAATCTTACTTTGCATTAAAAAGTATATGCGTGAAGACAGTATGTTCCGCCCCCCTGTGGGGGGCTCCACTATCAAAAAACTAGACACATAGATTTACGTTGAATCTCGCTTTACGTGGAGAAGCAATATTTTTATCTGCACGATCCGTGAGGTGTAAATTAATGTAAACATTTACCAAACTTAGGTTTGTTTTTTTCTAAAGGGGAGTGGGGCTTGTTGACTCTTGTCCCGGGCACTTATGGCCAACGCGACGGCCTTGAATAAACAATAGGATAACAGAAAAGTTTTGAACAAATCAATAAGAAAGTACAACAAAATTGTCGCATACTATTTGCAGTTTTTCTCCCGAAATAAAATATATTTTTTCATAATTATGTCTTAAATGTACATGGTGACAAAAAATTACGTTCTAGTATTGAATTTATTTTGTTAGTTATAACTGTTTAATAAACAACGAGCGACGACTAAAACCTTTTGAGAGTTATTTAAGACCGTGTCCTCAATGATATATATTCATAATCGACGACTAATCATGTCCAAACACGCTCTATTAAATTTAAAAACTCTGGAATTTGTGCGCGTATTCATCTTTGGCGTAAGTTTCCGCGGAAATACTAACAAGTAACACTACCCAACTGATACTCACCGATTTGAATGAAACTCAACATACTTATTAAACACCGAAAAACATTAAATACGTGTTTTTTTGTTTCGGCTAAACACGATTTTTAGGGGTAGAAAGCACCCCTCAATCCCTGGAGGTGGAAACAGTTATGGCTAATTATTTCTGAAACGATACATTTTCTGAAAAAAGTGCTTAGGACCAAAGTTGTAGAGTTCAAAGTGATGCACTTGATGACGTAAAACTATAAACAATGAACACTCGCCCAAGTACAGATGTGAAAATGATAATTGAAAGTATATTCGAACGAAATTCACGAGCAAGATAGCTCATAGCAAATAACTGATCAAGAAGTAATTTTGGAAAATGCTTGCTCAACGACAGTCGGGAAAATAATAATTGATCATATGTCCAAATGAAATCCTAATACAAAATAAAGAGTAAAAGATATTGTGGATAACTCCAGAGTAGCAATAAAAATTTAAAAAAATTTTAAAGTTTCTAATATAGCATGAAGGTAATGTTTAACTTATAATTAGAGTGACATTTTATGTTTTCTTATCTTTACTTCTATTCTGAAGTTACTTACAAAACTTTTTTCTCCTTCTTATTTTTTCTATAAATTTGCGCCTATTTTCCCATTACGACAGGTTTTTTTCTTTTTTTAGAAAAATAACGCAACAAATCAATTCTGAAGACAGATTTAGAGTCAACGCATAAAATTACTGATTATAGATACAGGATGTGGTCAAAGTCCGGCAACGGCTAATTATTTCCAAATTTAATTGACCTTGAAAATCGACCTCAAGGTCGACTTCAAGGTCGCCATCAAGTGTATCACTTTGAACTCTACAACTTTGGTCCTAAGCACTTTTTTCAGAAAATGTATCGTTTCAGAAATAATTAGCCATAACTGTTTCCACCTCCAGGGGTTGAGGGGTGCTTTCTACCCCTAAACATCGTGTTTAGCCGAAACAAAAAAACACGTATTTAACGTTTTTCGGTGTTTAATAAGTATGTTAAGTTTCATTCAAATCGGTGAGTATCAGTTGGAGGATATTCACCTGTGAATATCCTTCAAAAATTTGAGTAAATGTCTACTCACAATGCACAATCAAGTTTTAAAAATATATTTACTGAGACACAAATTTCGAATCGATGGCGCATGATGTGAATAAGGATCCTCAAAGCCAGTATATATTAAGTCATAACCCATACAGCACAGAACATTGCAATTACATTGCAGCAATGTTACAATCTTGCAAGTTGCAATGAAATATTGTTGAGACATTATTGGAATATCGAATTGTAATATTTTATGAGAATGTTACAGCAACATTTCAAAAACATTACAAAAGACATTTTTTGATAATCGCTACTTCGTACGTTTACCACTATGCGGCGCTCGTTGTGTTATCTATCCCGTATTTAAGTTTTAATCACGATGGTTATATAAAGCTTGCAAAAAGCGGTTAGTAATATTAAAGGTATAATAACTATTTTTATCAGATTAATTTGTCTGATACAATCCCAACGCAGGAAATTCAGATATTGAATTGAGTGTTCAGAAATCGGACAAATAATTATCAAAAAAAAGTTAAAATTATCCGTTTATTGTCTACTTAAGATATGGAGTTTAATATTTATATAAATAAAATTTTAATTTTTATGAATTAAATTATTTAATCATCATTTCTTAAACTTGTAAATAATTTATAAAATAGCGATGTTAATTCTGTTAAGATAACAGAAAATTGTTTAATAGTTCCCTTCTTTATATAAAAGCAAAAATTTGATAATAATTTTTTAATATGCAAAATGCTTCAAATTTAATAGATAAACTTGGAGAATATATAAAGACATCCAAGAGAGACGAGAAAAAACTCGTTGTAATTGCGTAAATTCACAATCTTTTTGTTTATCTCTCTTGGATGTTTTTATATGTTCTCAAAGTTTATGTATTAAATTTGAAGCGTTTTGCATATTTGTAGCAATGTATTTAAATATTACAAATACATTGCACCGTAACATTACTGTAGTCTTACATTGAAATATTTCTGAGGGCGGACATTTTAACGTTGCCGCAGGCTTGCAATAACATTGCAGAAACATTTCTCAACTTCTATGCAATATTACAATGTTTCAATGTAAGATCTATGCAACGTTTTTGCAATCTTTCGGTGCTGTATGGGAAGAGATATAGTGCAAAACAGTAATGAATAAAATCGGGCGCCCAAATTAAATATGCTCAATTTAAAATATGGTATGGTATGAATAGTGGATAAATTTTTTTCTCCCGTGTATATTGCCATTTTGAAAATGAAAAGTTCCAAAATTTTGATCGGCGGAGGCGCTTATCTTGACATAAATTTAAAAAAAAAAGTTCACGTGTTCGCTCAAAAAAAGAAAAAAATTATTCTACAGAAAATATTACTTTACTGCATATTTTATTAGTTAACCTTTATTACTTTTCCTGCAAAAGTAATAATACCAAAAAACTACGCTAATTGAATTGAAACTACGCATATTATAAAACTTAATTTTTATATATTATTATATTTCAAAAAAATATTAAACATATTTTATTAAACATATTTTATTAAACATATTTTATTATTGTATAGTATGATTTGCATTAACTCAAGTATTTGTGCCCACGTACGTTAATATAATTATAGAACCAACAAAGTGAATTTCTTCACATGTAATATAAGTATCAATATTATAATACAATTAAAATAATTAAAAGTAAATTTAATGCAAAAAAAAACTTAACATTTATGAGAATAATATTTTGACTGATTTTTATAAAGAATTATTATTAATATCTTCTATTGTAACAAAATATTAAAATGCAAGTATATGAAAATAATTCCACATAGCAACGCCAGGTTGTTAGAAAACAATGTACAAAATAATTAAATCTTTATTATATTTTATTACTTGAAGTTATTACGCGCTATGCGCAGTAAAGTTGTGTATCGCACAATAATATCATAAAGTGATGTAATTTTATTCTTTTATATTTTTTATAAGTGAAAACTGCTATTCTAAACTGCTAAAAATAGAAGTTTTTATTTTTTTAATATATTAAAATATATATGTATATTGATATATGTATATTGTTACGTCCGTTTCTGTGTACTTCATCCCTGCGAGTCGTCTACGATAGTTAATCTTGAAGTTGCTGTTCCCGTTTCTAAGAGATGATCTCCAAACACGTTACTAAGGGTTATTGTTAAACAACGGCGGACATCTTGAGAGTGATTGGACATGTTGAGAGTGTTCTGTATCCTAAGCTGTTATTAAAGTTCCTCTTGTTCTTTTTAATAAAGTGTTTCTTATTTACGTCGCGGTACGCGAGTGCTGGTTGTGTCGCGCGTGTTCGAGTAATATCGATTTCGATCCGCGGTCGCAACATTTTGGGGGCTCGTCCGGGATAAGAAACCGCACAACAAGCTATGACTACATTTGAATAGCGAGATTTACCTGCTGAAGTGTCAACACGCAAAAGATTTCGAGCTGTTCTCCGTTCTGTACCGCAGGGTTAGAAATGACTGAGGATACCATGACGGCACAAGCTGCGACATCCGGACTAACTTTGAAGAGAGTAACTCTTTAGTTTGCGCTGCGAGAGATACAACGCTTTGCGAGGAGCATCTGAAAGAGCGAGCTGAGTTCGAAGCGCAACTTCAGCAGCAGAATGAGATGCTTCATGGAATGCAGGAAAGGATGCGTCAAATGGATGCTAACTTCCAGCTAAGTCATTCCAATAATAGAAGTAATTTTAGAGCGAGTAGTTTTGAGGAAGTCAGATCGGGTAAGGAAGTCGGAGCGCGAGAATCGAT
This sequence comes from Polyergus mexicanus, assembly GCF_030449975.1. Lineage (NCBI taxonomy): Eukaryota > Metazoa > Arthropoda > Insecta > Hymenoptera > Formicidae > Polyergus > Polyergus mexicanus. The sequence goes on along the minus strand of NW_027223326.1, from coordinate 5,838,417 downwards.
TAATAAAAAGTTAGGCTATAAATTGAAGCCGGATATTTTTGATGGAACTGTTCCATTGAGGGAGTTCTTTTCACAATACGAGTTGATCACGCGAACTAATCAGTGGAGTAATGCAACGAAAAATGTAGCATTAATATCGTGTTTGAGAGGGAAAGCATGGGCGATTTTGGAGTATATAAATAATATTGAGAATCTGGATTACGCAGAGTTGAAATCAAATAAGAAAGTTTTTTTTTTAAATAGGACAGATTGGTTTACATCCAATTTAAATTTAATTTATTTCTTGTTACTCATTTGATTTTTTTTTTATTTCTTAAGGAGTTCAATGAAGAAGATGCGGTATGAAACATGCAAAGTTTGGTTAAAAAATTGCGGTGTGAAACATACGAGATTTGGATTAAAACACAATTTTATTTTCGAAGACTGCCTCATCCGCGATTTTTGAGCCATGGTTTTCCCATCGGGTCTTAGGGTGAATGCCGAGGTAGGGGCTTGAGAAGTTCTCTTATGAGGATGTCGGGTCTATAATAGATGTCCCCCTTTTGTCCGAAGATTTCCTTCCTTCTTGAGAAACGGCAGCGTGGGATATTTCTACAAGTCGGACAAGGAACAGAAAACAAATTTTGCAGTGAGAAGATTTATCGGAGTCAACTGGGACTGTTCGATAACTTGTGGCAGCAGCTCAAGGTAGAGCAAGAAACTGATTTGGTGTCTTGAAGTTGACGAAAATGAAGAGGCAATGACAATATCCTGTGTATTCCTGGGAAGCGTGTGATTGGGACCAAATAATGACGCTCGGAAAACTGCAACAGCAGCTCAGGGCAGAGCAAGAAGTCATTGTGGCACCCTGGAGTCTTCGCTTTGGAAGAAGAGGACTACAGTCAACCCGTTCAACATAGACTCGTCGATCACTGATTGTCGGGACGATAATCTTGAGGAAGAGGGGGGGGGGGGCAGTGTTACGTCCGTCCTTGTGTACTTCATCCCTGCGAATCGTCTGCGGTAATTAATCCTGAAGTTGCTGTTCCCGTTTCTAAGAGATGATCTCCAAACACGTTATTAAGGGTTATTGTTAAACTACGGTGGACATCTTAAGAGTGATCGGACATCTTGAAAGTGTTCTATGTTCTAAGCTGTTATTAAAGTTCTTTTTGTGCTTTTTAATAAAGTGTTCTTAATTTACGTCGCGATACGCGAGTGCCGGTTGTGTCGCGCGTGTTCGAGTAACATCGATTTTGATGCAACAATATATACAGGGTGAGTCTTTTTAATCTTAACAGGCAAATATCTCAAAACCTGTAAGTTTTAGAAGGAAAATTTTTAGACAAAAATTGTTTGGTTCTGAGGGGGAAAAGAGATGGGAATATTAAACCTAGAATATTAGACCTTGGATGGCATTGTTAAGGTCATATCAAGGTCACATTGAATTTTTTAAATTGAAACTTCTATTTTTTATTGCGTATTCTTATAGCCTTTTACAAAACTCTATAATAAAATATTTTTTCATTAAGTATTATACTTTTGAGTTATTTTATATCTTAATCTGACATATATTTTGATATAAAAAATAAAACATCTCGTAAAATATTTAGTTTTCAATAATCTTATCGTAATACTTTTATGTACATAATAATGAGACAAATCAATTAGTATAAAACAATAATTGTTTTTAAGAAAAAGTATGTAATTATTTACAACGTATTTTTTTAAGTATGTAATTTTAATGTATTTTTTTAATGTATTATTTTTCAATGTATTTTTTTAAATATGTAGTTTTAAAAAATACTTTATTATAGTTGAAAAGCTCTTAAGATAAGCTACAAAAATATGCAATGAAAAATGGAGAGTTCTATTTAAGAAAACATAGATCACATTGACCTGGGCTTGAAAAGATCACTCAAAGTCAAGTCCATATTTTCATCATGTGGCCCTCTTCAAACAACGCGACTTTTATGTGAAATATTTTTCCGTATCTTTTTTATTTTTCAAGATATTTGTCTCGGGCGATTAAAATGAAACATCCTGTATATACGCACGCACGTACGCACGTAGGCACGTTGCAAGAAGCGTAAATTCGACCATGCAACTTTAATGTAGTACACTTTGGATAACACTAATGCCGTCGGTAATTGAATTTTAAGACTTCGTGATATAGAGAAAAAAATCTTAATAATTCGGCCGTTTGCAAAAGTAATTGGAATATTTTTTACTTATATATATTATAAAGCTTATAAAAATGTTAGTTTTTTCATTAATTTGTATTGATTTAAATGAAAAGGGGTAAAAGTGCAATTTTTACTTGATCTTAAAGTAACAATTACACTTTAACAATAGATATTGATTGAAAACGCAATTAATTAAAGTGCCGACTTTTTTCTTTAAATTACTTTTTTAATGATTATTGTGCAGTAATTTTTTCATTAGTTATAAACGCTCGAAGTCAATAGATCGATTTTACTTTAGTAGTGAATAACTCGGCAAAAAAAAATCGTAGAACATTCATTAAAAAAGCAAATTAAAGATAAAACTCATTAAAATCTAGTTAACGAAATTGTGCTACAATTTTTTTCTTCAGCATTTTTTGACAAACTTTTGAAAAATTTAATTATTTAACTGTTACGTCCTGGCCTCCACGATTCCTTCCTTCCGCGAAGTTGCAGCAACGATAGTCGATCGGTGATAAAAATGAATCGTTTGGTAAATAGAGCATCTTGCGCCACACATTTCTTTAAACGTTTAGTTACTTCTCAATATCTATATCTATAAGTAACCGTGAGAAAAACGCGAGAGACCGGTGACGAAACCGCGCTGGTCGCCTAAAGATAAATAAAAATCAGTAGATAACCTTGCAATAGAATTTTCTGGCGGAAGAATAAATCTATACCAAAAAGATAATAAAATTCCTTCTAACGAAATATCTGACCAGTACAACTAAATCAATAATGATCCCAGATAGCCAAGTCTGTTCGAACAGATTTTGCCAAATGTCTGCTACAAATTTTTGTCAGCAGAAAGATTCCAGATTGTATACAAAGTCTGTTATATCAGATAATGATAGCAGAATGTCAGCAGAAATGTTACAAAACCTGTTGACATAATTTGACAGCAGATCAGTAGCAGAAACCGAGCAGGATTTGCATAGAATTATTATAGCAGATAGCCAGCAGAAACCGAGCAGGATCTGCACAACGCAATTTGATGTCAAATTGATAGCAGAAATCGAGCAGGATCTGCTAACATGACTTGACATCAGATTGTCGGCAGAAATCGAGCAAGATCTGCGCGCGCGCAATCTGATGGCAAATCGGCAGTAGAAATCAAACAGAATCTGCAGCTTTTAGCATTCATATAATTTATTGAAATAGTATTAGCGCACTATTCACTTTCTATATCCGTATTCAAATTCTTGTCACGAGCGTATATAATGCAAAATGCGGCTAATAACATCGTAATTATTTCTATCAATTTAATTTCTGACACGACTCCCGTACCGGGAATTCAGATATTGAACTGATTTTTAGAAAATCAAACAGATAAATATCCGATTTTCACTTATTTGGAAAGAAATTATCCAAATAAGTGAAAATCGTTCGTTATTATATCTATTTAAGATATAAAATAGAAATTAACTTCCATATAAATAAAATATTTTAATTTTGATTTAATTTCATAAATTAATTATTCAAATTTTCATATATATATTACATTAATACATATTATTAATATTATAAATTTATGTTATTAATACAAACGTCAGAAAATGACATCCCGTGAATGTGACATATCAACTATTGACGTCATTTTTGAATCTTATGAGATCTAACTTTAGGATTAACTCTAATTGGTTATTTTGTGACCAAAATTTACTGTCATTTTGCTACTTGGACTCGAGACCCTTTAAATGTTTAAATCCATTTAAATGTACCATTTTATATAAATATCTAGAAATTGCTCGATTTCTGCTGTCAATCCGTCAGATTGCGCGCAGGCTCTGCATGATTTCTGCTGCCAATCTGCTCACATTGCCTGTCAGCAGGCTCTGTCGACAAAACCTGAGCTTAATGTGGTCACAGATGGCTATGGTTTTGGCATGGAATTCTGATTAAATTTGCTGCCAATCTGCGCGCATGCTGCTAGCATTTTGCTATCTGGGGATGAAATTTCTATAACAAAATATTTAGTAAATACAGCTGCGTTAATATTGATAAAAATAATCATAAGGAAATAAGACCTTTCCTAATCAAATCAAGAGAAATCTAATGCTCAAGGGATTCTGAACTGATATCGAAATTACCAATTGACGATCACCACGGTTGAAAATTCGAAAAGTAAGAGAAACACCCCGCCTAATGAGGACACTAGCACAATTTTTAATTCGTTAAGATGAGGAATTCCTACTTCTGCGCAATTCCAATTCGTTGAAATTTTTGGAAGATTCCCACTCTTAGAATTAGAATACATCCCGAAAAGAGAGATATAAAAAGAGGATTTGAAGGGACACTCAATCACTTACCTACGTATTCTTGCACTTACGCACTTATTCTCCGGTCTTCAGCTTCACGCAATCTTAAGGCTCGTACACTCTTGCAACAAAACATCATAACTGCAACATAATCGTAAACAAGATCGGATAGGGGTGATGTTACGCGTAATTGTCACCCGAATTGAACGTCGTCGCGAACAAGAACATTCTTGCGTCCCATTACAATGTTCGTGGCAGTCGTGAGATAACACTCAAAATGGACAGAAGTGTCGTAGCTGCAGCAGCATATATTTATATTTATCATAAAATTAAAAAGAAAAAAAGAAAGAAGATAGTAGCAAACGATGTTATATTCAAAAAGAGAACAGTACAGTAGTAATAATTTGCTCACCGATCTAAAATTTCAAGAAATTAGTGGAATGTATAAGAATTTTATTAGAATGTCTTCAACAAACTTTGAATACATTTTAAAGATCAGTCCTATAATTTTTAAAAGAGGTACGTATATGAGAAAAGCTATCAGCGTACAAGATAAACTTGTCTTGACATTGCGTTTTTTTGCGAGTGGTGAATCGTATACCAGCCTGCAATATCTATTTAAAATTTCGAAACAGACTATGACCAATATTATACCAGAAATATGCCAAGCTTTAATTGAAGTATTACAAGAAAACGTAAAGGTAAGAATATGCATTTTTATTCATTTTTTTGTAAATGTTGAAAATTATCGACACATTGCTTTAGACATGTAGAAAGTAAAAGTAATAATATTACATTTGTTTAAAAATAAAAAATAAAAAAAATGAAATAGTTACTAGTATTACTAGTCACAGTATTAGATTGTTAAACTTATATTATAAAGTAAAATTATACAATATCTTTTATATGTCCTATATTAGTGCTATTATATACTCTATACATCTTATGTTAAAAAACAAAAATGCGCTGTTTTAGACATGTAACTGTATACTATATATAACATTAATAATAAATATTATAAATATAATAAAATAAATACATCAAAACATAATAATGTTAAATATTGCACATGAAACTAAATTAAATTAAAATACAACCTTGGACATATAAGAACCTAATATTTTAGCATAATACCCAGACAGCACAAGGATGTCCTTAGGACGTCCAAAGGGCATCCAGGACATACATGTAGGATATCCTCAGGATATCCCATTGTAATCCTCAGATCTCCTCTGGATGTCCTGAGGAAGAGTAAATGATAGCCGTATATTAACCTCTGGAGAATCCAGGGAGATCCTGTGGAACGTCCTAAGGATTTTTATAGGATATGTTAGGGATATTTTTCGTATGTTTCAAGGAGCAAATTTTAAAATTTAAATATAAATTAAAATTATGTTTTGTTATTTACTGCCAATATTAAAAATCTAATATTAAAAATAGTTCACCGTTCTTTAATATTTGAGGCTTTCGTGCTGTACATGAATATTTTAGGTTTGGCTCCCGGGTTTGAGTTGTGTAATATTTTCTAAACAATCCAATATCTGAATTCCCTATGTTGGGATTGCATCAAAAATTGAACTGATAAAAAATAATTACATTTGTAATTTCCTGTCAGTTGCTCTTTGCAAGCTTTATATAATTCTCATGACCAAATCTCAAATACGAGTTCGCGTGTCGCATAGCGGTAAACAAACGAACTAGCGGTTAAATATTATTGTTTGTAAAGTTTTTGGAATGTTGCGAACAGTAACATTTCTCATGAAATATTAAATAAATAATAATTGTGGATATATGAAAATATGCGCATCAAATTCAATTATTAATATTAAACGAAATTAACGTTAACAATTAATTGCACATGTATATGTCCTCTGGAAATCCAAAAAACATCCAATATAATAGACAGGGTAGATATATCCTACAGACATCCAGGGGTTATCCAGTGGACATTTATAGGACATTAATACTTATTATAATACTTAAGATTTCTAAATTATATAAAATAGCCGACACAACTAAAAATAATTATGTATGCATATTAAACTTTTATAAATATATTTATAATAATATCTTAAAACATCCTACAAATGTCCTGAACCGTCCTGGACATATTCAGGATGATCCTGAGGATGTTTTGTGCTGTCTGGGTATGTTTGATAAGAATTGTTAAATATAAAACAAAAGAGATATAATTAGATTAAAATGTAATATTGCTGAATATATAATGATAAATTAGAGACATTGGAATGAAATCTCTTCATTGGACAAATCTTCTGTTGAAGTGCTATAAACAGATATTGATGTACTACGATGTGAAACATTTTGAGTATTGATACATTGATTAGAAGTGGAGTAAGGTTGTACACTTGTTGTTGCTACACTTGTGTCTGAGAAGGAAAGCCAGAATGAGATTAGTTCAATTAAGGTGGGATACATGCTGCATAATTTTGTAAAGATTGGAAAGATTTTGAAAATATATGATTATAAAATCCGGTATCTGCCTTTAAAAAAATATTCATAATATCATTTTGCATAGCACTTCGAATTCTATTTGGATAAAGTCGTAGTTTTTTGGCTACTATATTCCCAAAGTCGTCACATTTATCATTGCTTGCAGTTGAAGCACACTTGGTCAAAAGTTGAAAAGCTGTATGCAAATCATGTTTTTTTTTCCTTAAAGGAGTTTTATTTTCAATGGGCTGTAATACATTGGTCTCTTCATGAATTTCATGTTCTCTTCATGAATTTCAGAGTGCGATAATACGTTATCAGAGTGCGATGATACATTATTTTGTTTATGTTCCATATTTTCAGTTATTATCTGCAAAATAAAATAAATTTACAAAATAGAAATAGCTATTTAGAAATTAAGCTATTAAATAGATATAGTTATTTATTTTGTATATTATTTCAGATCCCAACAACACAAGATGATTGGTTGATGATTGCGGAACAGTTCGAAGAATTGTGGAACTTTCCCCATTGCTTAGGAGCATTGGACGAAAAGCATGTGGTTTTGCAAGCCCTTCATTGTAATGGTAGTGATTATTTTAATTATAAGTCTACTTTTAGCATTGTTTTATTTGCTATAGTAGACGCTAATTATAATTTTATATTCGTGGATATTGGATGTCAGGACAGAATTTCAGATAGTGGAGTTTTTCAAAATTGTGCATTATATAAAAAATTACAACAAGAAAGCTTAAATTTACCGAAACTTCAACGATTGCCGGAGAGAAATAAAGACATTTCCTATTTTTTCATTGGTGATGAAGCATTTGCTCTTACAACAAGTCTTATGAAAGTTTTCCCGGGAAATCATGAGAAAGGTTCTCGCGAAAAAATTTACAATTATAGAGCAAATATAGAACAAATATAGAGATATCTGTAGAGCTCGCAGAGTTGGTAGCTGATAAGAATCTCTGATGTCTGATGTAATGCCATACTTTTCCTGAAACTTATTAATACCTGTATTACTTGAGTGCGCAATGTTATCAATCACTGTATGATTGGATGTGGGATAATGTGTGGGATATGTATGTGTGCGTGATTGTGAAAAACTATTTTGAGGAGATAAGTATGATGGAACATTTGTATGTAATGGGATGTTTTGTGTATGCGTATTTGTTTTAGGCGTATAAACGTTGTAAAGATCATTTGAATTATTTGATTCATCCATCGAAGAATGTTGCTCTTCTAAAAGTGTCCTCAGCTTGCCGATGTCCTGATCGATATTTTCATTCGCGTTGTTCTCTAGTGTTTTTCTACGCTTTGGAGCCTCGTCCGATGATGTCATCTGGTAACGCAATGGTTTCAATACAATGCGCTTCGGCCGTTCCGACATTTTCCTATAAACAAAAGAATGAATATTAGAAAAGTATATGTGTGTGTACATGATGTAATATTACAGATATAATAAAATAACAATAGAAGCATTTTTCTACCTGTCTATTATGAAAAGATTATAATTTGAAATATAAATGCGCGCAGAAGAAAGACAAAGCTGTCACACACAAAAATAAAAGAGAAATAGAATATGAAAATTACTAATTAATATGCGATAGCAAATATATATGTAGGCTGTTCCGAAGAATGGAATGCAAGGAAAACTGAGACAGAAGATAAAATACAAAATAATAATTGTAAAACACAGAAGATGTGTAGAAAAGAAAAAGAATAATATATCATGCTCTCTCGAATTCTTATAAATATAAAAACCAAAAAACTTTAAATTTTTACAACAATTATATATAAGAACGTAGCAATATATAGTATACTACAATTTCTCGTTATGTATAATAGCAGCAACTATGTATTGAGATGCTTCCGAGTGATTTTCTTCATCACTATTGTTATCATATGTCGGATTCCAAAGAGGCATTCTGTAACATTTAGTACGGACTTTTTGTAGATGGATACGGAAAACCTCGTTGCTCAACATAAAACATTTATATACTTGGAGAACAGAAGACAAAATGCCAATATCATAAAAATCATTAATCTGCAAAAATTTTTTAACTTCCAAAAGATACGAATTATTGTTCTTAACAATTTCAAAAACAATGCAAACCGATCCATCATGTAAGAGACAGCAATTATCACGCATATCTACACTTAATGATATTCCATCGAATATGATCTTACGAGAATAATTGTTATTTACATGCTGCACAGATACGTGAATAGAAGAATCATTGTCACGATTCTGATTCGTTCCGTGAATTTCTATCTCTGCCATTCTATTGAAGAATTGCTGAAGAGGTAATCTTGGCTTTCTGCAATATTTTCTAAAAATTGTCATGTTATTTTCGGAAAAGCAGAAAAAGAATCTAATTTACCAAGATATCTCACATCGTTAGTGAGATGAAGAAGACCATGTACATTATAACTATTAAAAGTTGAACCGTAAAGATTTTTACTTTGTTGAACAAATTTTTGCAGCGCAAGCTCTGCAAACCGTAGTTGCAATTTTGATGGTGAATTTGAAACCAAAATTCTTATAACTACGTGTAAGAATAAAAAGTGCTTGTATAGTTGATCGTCTAAAATACCATATGTTACAACTATACCTGTATAGAGTAAAAACTGACAAAACTCTGTGGCTTTATATTTAGAGCATCGAGGATCTAGGCCGTCTTGAAAAATCCGAAGGGTAATATTCTTTAAGAGTGTTTAGTGTCGTACACATAATAGAAATGGATCGGCCAGACAATTTTGACAATCGTGAATATTTCCCATATATCCATGCGGATCAAAGTTTTTTCATTACACCCAGACATACAAGGTGCATATATTCAAAAGGCACTTGTGAAACCATACCTATCGAAACCATCGACAATGGACTCTTACCTTCTTTATGATGATCCCCATCCACACACCTTATATATTCCTCATCGGTTCGAAGAGGATGATCATCATTGAAGACATAACGAGCTTCGCTACGTGTACCAGAAACTTTGCATTTGAAACAAGGCTGACTAGATGTATGGCCACGATGATTCAGGATAAATGCACGAGCTGGTGCATCAGCTATGAAGCATCTTAAGCGTATGGGCACTTTATTGCCATGAAGATTTATTCCACCATTGAACATTATTCTCTCAATATCTGTAAAGAATTTATTAGGATCATATGGCTTCTACGTACCCTTATAGATTCCTGCTATTATCGGTTTTGTATGCTGCATATTTGCAATCCTATATTGAATTGGCCAAATATAAATGGAACCTGATTTATCTAAAGCACATCCATCTGTATTAAAATCTGTTTCCAATTGATCAACAATAGATAAAGATGAAACACACATAAGGCATCGAATAATACTTGATTCAAGATCGAAATGAATATATTTGCCTGGTTCCACAATAGACACAGCAATACAATTTCGTGGTGTATGTAATAATGTTCTAACATCTTTCGGCAAATCATAAAAGCAAGAATGTGTACGAAGAAGGAATAGTATATTATTTCCTTGAGCATGTGTTAGATTATTATTATGGGTCACTGCGTGTGGTACGCGTAGTTTCTATGCTAGTTTGTTTTACGCAGTTCGTATCCCAAGGTTGTAGGTAGAGAAATGAATGTTTTTATCATTATAAATATAATTTATTTTGTTCTCTCCGTTCCCGTCTTACATTTGCTTAAACGATTTTCTTTACTATCATTGCGATTGCACGTTTGACTATTGTTGTTTAGTAGCACTTTACGTGCCCGTCCTCCCCGCTTCTTGGTTTGCGTCGCCGTGTCGACGTAGATTTTTCGTGGGCTCGTCTGCGTGGCAATGTTCTCCTTTCGTGGCGTCCTTCGTAACGGCGAAATGAGCGGAGAAGGGTACCACGGGGTCGGAGGCGTGGTACTCCGTGGCCGTCCGATGTCAGGAGTGACCGGTCGATCCCTCCTAATTCCTGAACCGGTACGCCCGGGGCTAGCCTTTGGCGGGCTAGTGCCGAACAGTTCTTGCAGCCAGGCCTTAGTGTCCTTCCTTTTCTTCCCAGAGCTGCCCGGGAGGTGAATCTGCTTGGACAGCTGTAGCGGGTCTCCTGGAGCCGGTTATTCGTCCCTGGTGTATGGCGGACTGGCGCCGAGTGTTAGGTCAATAGTGCCCAGAGGATGCAGCGACTGAGGTCCTGGTGGTTTCAGCAATTGTGCGGTTGTCCTTGACGACCGAGCGCAAGTTGCTGGATGCGACTAGGCGCCGTGGGTTCTTAGCGACCGAGCGCCTGAGGCTGGAGGTGACCGAGCGCCTGAGGCTGGAGGTGACCGAGCGCCTGTTGATGGAGGCGACTAGGCGCCGACTTTCCTCCGCTTAGCCGAGGTGAGATGTAGCGGCGCTGGGCGAGTCTTGCGCCGTGAGATAATCTCAACCTCTGATGGTTGAGTCGAGGATGCCCCGTCCTGTTTGCGAGACGTGGTGATGTGTCGTAAGTCCGGTGTCTAGCGCCGAGTACTTCCTTTACTGTCGAGAGCTAGCGCCTAGCGCTTTCTTCTGCCTCTTTCTCCAACGTTTTTAGCGACTTGCGCTTGAAAGTGAGGCGTCTGGCGCCAAGAACTTTCTTCGTCTTTTCACCGCAGGGGGTCTGACCTATATTCTGGCCGAGCGGCTTTCTACTTCCAGGTTGGCCCGGGCGCCCTGCGCCGCCTATCGGTGCCGCCCGTAACTACGCGCGGACGCGCTATATGCGCGCCGGACTGCTTTCCACTTCCATATTGGCCCGAGCGCCTTGCGCCGACTAGCGGCGTCCCCGCACTAGGCGCGGATGGGCGAGCGCTTGCGAGAAACGCTAATATTTCGCGAATATCGCGCTGCCGTTATTTTGTGGTTGCCGTAGGCCGCCACAATTATCTACAAAACAAGATGTTAAGCGCTCGCGAAAAGATGGTTCTGTTTGTGTAGTGAAATTGAAAAATGATGATGCTGCATCACTGGCATCAGAGATAGAAGAACAAGAAGAAAAAGACGATTCATCGCTTTCTGTATGCATATTATCTCTAATATTGCAAATATCATTTGTAACAAAAGACGGACATTCTGGAGACGAACTACATTCTACAATAAACAAACTGGAAATATTCGATTTATTATTATTAGCAGCAGCAGCAGCAACTTTTGGACAAAGTTGTAACCGTAAATTATTTCTAATCTCGGACATAACCCTACTTTGCTATCTTACAGATAATCTGTGCAGCGATTTCCGCGAGGTAGATAATTTTAAATTAATCTATTTCATAGTTACTTCTGCTCTGGACAGTATTTGAAGCTGCAAGCGCTGTATCCTTGCCAACAAATAGCCTCTGTGATCAAATCTCACTTTTTCCTTCGTTCACCACACTTAACTCGCGGTAGTTGAACTCAGAATGATCGATGCTTTCTTGGAGCTTGGAGAGATGTGATGTGAAACAATCGATAAAGCTACGACCAACCACAAGCTGTAGGATATGTAATTCACCCAATGCGGGAACGTCAACAAAGCCCGCCAAAATAAAAGAACAGTTATTAATTTTTACGATCGTAATAAAAGAGCAATTAATAATATATTGGAACAAAAATTTCTTCGTTCTGATTGGTCAATTAAACGCTTTCAGCACTTTTAGCGCCAAAACGAAAGCGGTCGGTGGATATCACTAGCGAAGAAAACAAACAGCACTTTCCAGTGCCCATTTTTAAAATATTAGATTGTTCTCAGGAACTTCCTCGCTTCGCAAACGATACTTTTCAGTACCATTACGAAACCAATCGGCGCTTTTCAGTGCCTATTACGGAATCAATCGGCCCTTTTCAGTGCCCATATCGAAATTAAATAGTACTTCTCACTGTGTGTGTGTGTGTGTGTGTGTGTGTGTGTGTGTGTGTGTGTGTGTGTGCTTATTAATATATTTTTTATTCTTTTACATATTAGCACTTTCCCGTGCTGATATGTTAAAGTAATGGTCGTCATTAATATACAGGGTGTCCCATAATTCGCGGATCACCCTTTAAGAGAAGGTAGAGGGTGTTATTCTGAACAGAAAAGTTCTGTAACATTTTTTTTATAATGCTTAATAAAGGAGTTATTATTGAGCAAAGTCTGGCCAATCAGCGCCGACTTTTAGCCGGGTACACGTCAGTGAGCCCCGCGCCGTGCCGTAAAGTGTGCGCCGCCGCATACTACTAAACGCGCGGCTCACCGACGTGCGCTCGGCTAAAAGTCGGCACTGATTGGCCAGATTTTACTCAATAATAACTCCTTTATTAAGCGTTATAGAAAAAAATGTTACAGGATTTTTCTGTTTAGAATAACACCCTCTATCTTCTCTTAAAGGGTGATCCGCGAATTATGGGACACTCTGTATATTAATGACGACCATTACACCCTCTACCGTTTATTCCCGTTCATTGTCTTTCAGTAGTGGTTCTTTGTCATCCGTCATTCGTCGCCGTTCGATAGCCGTTCGTAGCCGTTCCTGACCCGTTCGGTAACCGATCCTAATTCGTTCGCAGCCGTTCCCAAACCGTTCCTGAGACTGTAGATAACCGTCCGACAACCGTTCCTGAACCGTTCGACCGTCCTTCAACCGTTCGTAGCCATTCGTGAACCGTCCGTAGCTGTCCGTGAACCGTTTGTTATCGTCCATTGTCGTTCGTTGACGTTTCGTTGACGTTTCGTCGTCGTTCGTTGACGTTTCATTGACGTTTCGTCGTCGTTTTGTTGTCGTTCGTTGACGTTTCGTTAGCGTTTGTTGACGTTTTGTTAACGTTTCGTCATCGTTTCGTTGACGTTTCGTCGTCGTTCGTTGACGTTTCGTTGACGTTTCGTTGACGTTTCGTTGACGTTTCGTTGACGTTTCGTCGTCGTTCGTTGACGTTTCATTGACGTTTTGTCGTCGTTTTGTTGTCGTTCGTTGACGTTTCGTTAGCGTTTGTTGACGTTTTGTTAACGTTTCGTCATCGTTTCGTTGACGTTTCGTTGACGTTTCTAATCTAGCGATATTCGCACGCCGAAGCTCGTTTACCACAATCTGTAACGCTCGCACGTCTTTCTCTAACGCTGCAAGCTTCTCGTCTAACTCTTTCAATTGATTTCTCAACGTTTTAACGCACTGATCCACGTACAGTTTGTTGATGGCGTCGGTATCAGCCACAGGTTGCGCCACACGATGAATCTTGAGCGACCTCGCGTCAAAGTCCGTAATGGTGGGACACAGAGCGTTATCGCGCATGAAATTTCTCATTAATCCGTTCCATCGACGATACGAAATGGCATTCGTCGCGTCTTTGCTCTGCTCGGATATTCCAAATTTGTTGATGCGCATCATCGATGCGAGAGACGTCGGTCGATCGATTGATTAGTTTTGTCGAGATACCGCTTAATTTATAATAATACCGACTTCGCGAAGTTCCTCGATGATCGATAGGATCTCGTTGTCGTGGTCGTTGTGGCCCGCTTGGTGCGAAGTGTCGAGCAATCGTAAACGATCCACCAGCTCGTTGGGATCGTCCCAGTGCACGTAGTCGATCTTGTTGTCGGTTAGCGTCATCGCGCGAAGCGCGAATAATCCCTTTCCAGATTTTGTTTTTTTCGGTTCGATCGGTATCAACTTTGCGATTATTTCTTTGTACTTGTATCCCCTGTTGCCCATTAATCGACCCTGCGCATCGTGATTGCGTTTATGCGCGTTCGTCGTCAACAGCATACTCTTGTACGTTTGCTTGTCATCCTCCGTATAGATGACGTCATCGGGGACTTTTTTGAAGATCAACTCGTAAAGACCAGGTGTGCCGACGTATCGTACGCCGTCGATAATTATGTTATCCGCGTTGTCCACGTCAAAACGTTTATTACCGAACATCATTCCATCGTTGTCGAAATAAACACCGTACACGGTGTCAATACCGCTCTCTCGATCGCTGCTCAGGACAGGCCAGACGTATCTCCGACCCAGCGGACCTAACTGATCTCGCAACGTGTCTCGACTTTCCAGTGTTTGCAACTGATTTCGGACGGATGTCACGAGCGAATCATCCGTGGTTTCGAAAACATCCTCGTTTGCGAGTAATTCGGACATCGTAAGTTGTACGGTTTTCATTGACGCGGACGGTGTAGAGTTTATCGGCGGTACATCCAGTAGAGGGTCCGATCATTTCGATTTATGCGGTGCTGGTGAGCGATCCGACCTGACGTTGGATCGTTTTTTCTTTTGCGGTGTCGCATCATCTTTCTCGCGCTTCGGGATGGATAACGTTTCGATCCCCGCGTCGGTGTTACTCCCTGGCTCGTTCTTCACCGCGATCGAGCTAGAGTTGTCAACGATCTTTCGTAGCGGCTCGATGAGAGGTCTAAAGCGCCTATCCAACACGATATCCTCCTCGATCTTACCGGTCTTCAAAGCACGATATTTCTTGCAAATCGATTCGCTAGTTTTTACAATTGCCCTCGCAATCTTCTCGCGCTCGCGAATATCCTCGCTCTTATCGATCACAACCATCGCGGAAAAGCAAAAATGTCAATCTCTCTCTCTTACATTTCACCTCCGATGAAGTATTGGCAACGACTAATCGTTTTGCGGTTTCGCGAACACGTTAAATCCTTTTCTGTATCGACCATCGTTGAGCGAGCTGTCCTTGTCTATCACTACGAATCCGTACTTGTACTGCCAACAATCGCGACACAACGCGCAAAATTCATCGTACGGCATGTCGGTATTCACGTGATCGTTGTACACGTGTTTCAGGTTGGTACCATCCTGTTTGAACAGGATCAGCAGGTTCGCGTTGTCACGTATCAGATGTTTAGGTATTCTCGCGTACGTCTGACAGAGATAAAAGCAGTCGACGCTTGAGGCCGGCCCATTGAAAAGTACTCTCTCACCGCATTTTGCTTATCGCATGCCACGTCATCGAACACGAAAATCGAGTTTGGACGTGCCTCACTGAGCGGAATGACGTCACTGTTGTTGGAGAACGTGAAATAGCCGATTTCGTCGATCAATGTTAGTAAATTCTCCAGATATCGATATTTATTTTTACACTTATTACATTTATTATTACACGTTTTCGAAACGTACACCGTGCGGACTTTCCAACAGGCTTATCAAAACGTTGGTTTTACCGCAATTTGAGGGGCCGCAAACGATCGCGCGTATAGTAGTCGGTAGCATCGTACCATACTTGCGCATCTCCGCGTTGTCCCCCATCGATCGTAATCTGTCGTCGCAATTCGTCACGCGTATCGCCAAAAGTTGTCGCACGAATCTCATTTTCACACTATCGACTGAGGAACGCTGGATCGAACGCCTATTTATAGGTGCGCGGAACCGCGAATCGCTCAGTAACGAAAATGTTCGTCCTACTGTCGAGACCTTCCGATATTTGCGATTTGAGCGCCAAACAGTTACAATTTGTGCCGAAAGTTGTTCTGCTGCGAATGTGCGGCGATCACGTCCACTACCTGTGGGATAAGCTTCCGGAACATATAAAAGCGGATTTAGAGGTTCAACAATATCGGCGCTGTTACGAACATTACAATCAACCGTGGTAACGAACGCACATCGACGATCTAGCACCGTTGATAAACTTTAACAAACCCAACAACATTGGATCGCTGCTGGGATTCTCGTCGAAGCGTATATTGCAGCCGGGACAATGGCACCAATCGGACATACCGATTAATATCATCAACGTAAACATTATCCGCGTAGAGTGAAACGTGACCGCTGGTGCGTACAGCAATGGCAAACGCGTTCATACGATACATGAATTTTCACCGAGCGTGCCGCCAGGATATAAGATATCGGAAACGCCGGCGCAGATTATTTACTTGCCGATCATCGCGCGGAGCATTACGGATCTAACGATACGCGTTGCGGATCAAGACGGACGATTGCTCGATTTTCGAGGAGAAGAGATCACCATCAGATTGCACGTACGACGGCGACAAAATTAGCGCGCGATACATGAGATGCTTGTGTTGAGCGGAGCGAAAGACGCGAGAGATAACGCGACAACAACAACAACAACGTCAACATTCGCTAATATTCGATTATCCGGTTGCGCCAAGAAAAAGAAACTCAAGGCGTCAAACGTTGAATTTTTGCAATCTTTGGGATTCGCGGTGCAAAATATCTGAGAAAACATGACCGATATCTTTAACATCGAAGGCGAGCCGGTCTTTGACGATCGTATCGTCAAGATCGAGACTTACACGTACAATCCTTACGCCAATACGACGTTTGAGCACAGCGATGAGATACGAATACCCATACAACAACAGAATCTGTATACTGTATTGCCGTATGAGAGTTTTCTATACATCGAGGGAAAACTAAAGATAAACAAACCAGCTGAAGGGTTTGATGTTGTACTGGGAAATAATTGCGTCGCGTTCATGTTCGATGAGATTCGATACAAACTCGACGGTGTGGAGATTGATCGTAGCAGAAATGTGGGAATAACCAGCACACTCAAGAACTATGTAACGATATCATCCGATAGAACCGTGATTATGAGAAACGCCGGCTGGGATTCGCCTACTAACACGAATGGATACTTAAATTTTTGCGTACCGCTCTACATGTAATTAAGATTTTGCGAGGATTACAGGCGCGTGGTGATTAACGCTCGTCACGAATTGATCTTAATACGATCGCGCAACGACAACAATTGCCTGATTAGAAATTTGGTGTTGGAGCCTGTGATCGACATATTCAAGATACAATGGCGAATGCCGCACGTCGTATTGAACGAGATTAACAAGTTATTGATGCTGCGCGCCTTGGAAAGCGGACAATACCTCAGTATGGGTTTTCGCTCGTGGGATCTGTACGAATTTCCGCTATTGCAGCGTACAACCAAACATTCGTGGTCCATTAAGACCGCGACTCAGCTGGAGAAGCCGCGATACGTTGTTTTCGTTCTGCAGACAGGTCGGAAGAACGTCATGTCCGAGGATACGAGTCGATTCGACGACTGCAAATTGACCAACTCTATCTGAACTCGGAATGTTATCCGTACGACGATATGAATCTGGATTTCGATAAAAACAGATGGTCGATTTTGTACGACATGTATCAACGTTTCTGCAAAAATTATTACGGATACGGTGAGCCGAGTCTCACCGTCACGCAATTTTTACGTAACGGTCCGTTCGTGATCATCGATTGCTCTCGACAAAACGAATCGGTCAAAAGCGCAACCGTGGATGTGAGATTGGAATTCGAGTGTAAGGAGAACGTGCCGCCGAATACCACAGTGTACTGCCTCATCATACACGATCGCGTGATTCAGTACAACCCGTTGACCAATGTTGTGCGCAAAATCACCTAAGTATGGGGGAATAAGACGATATAAAATCTATAATACATCAGGATCAATCGCAGTCTTGTTCTCGACGTGCTGATATAAAAAGAAAAACGTTATGTCCGTACCAACGTTCGTGGACCTACAAGGATTCTTCGTCGGGATGAAATTTGTCGTAAAGGAGGTGGTGAGGACCGTTCTGGCGCATTACATTTTTATATACCCCCTATCATGGAATCTCCTCACAAAATCAGACAAATCGTGCGCTTCCTGGCTGATCGCGAATCACCATAGATTACGATGGGAAGACGGAAACGTGCCGTACAGCATGGCTAAACGCTTGATTACATCAGCCGTGCTCGGAACAGAAAAGGATGACGAGACGTCGACTCTCGTATACGTCAAGGGATGCCAGAAACGAGAATGGCTGGTGGATTTGCTTGAGAATCTTGCGAGAGAAAATTTAATCATTGAGACTTTTGATGCTGATTACGAAGATATTAAATCTTTAAATAATCTAGATGTTACTAATACTATACGATGCGGAAAACATGTTAAGAATTGAGCATTACAGAATGTATTAAAAATATTTAACTGGTGGTCGCAACACCAAAAAAAATTGTAATATTTTTATAAATAAAATGTGTAAACGTATTTAATGTTTTTTATTTCTTATTCTCCCCACTCCTTTCCTCGCGAGTCGTTTCTAAGAATTCTTTTTAACGTTGACCGTTTCCCCTTCTCCTAAATTTTCAGAGCAATAATCTCCCATCGCATCATACGTTGACCGTTTCCCCTTCTCCTAAATTTTCAAAGCAATAATCTCCCATCGCATCATACGTTGACCGTTTCCCCTTCTCCTACATTTTCAGAGCATTGATCTCCCACTACATCATACTTTTGAAAAATAAGCGTCACGTATATTCGATTAATTTTTATACGATCAGTATCGTGTCAACTGCTAGTACCAACGGTCCACTTCTCGGTTGCAAACGCGTGAATTACTACGTTCCACGAGACGAAATTAAGCCGTGTAAGAAACCGCGAGATAAAATTAAGCCGTACAAGAAGCCACTTGATTTGTAAGTATCACAAATGTTTTATATATTTTTCATATATGTTTTTTTCCATGCTATTTCATATTTTTTGTATTTTTCAGATGCGGTAAACCACGTATTTTGGTACGCAGATTTGCTTTGACGCGCACTGCTTATAAATACTTGTGGAATACTTATGTGGAACTGCATCCGGGCCATAACCGAGGCAACCGAATCGTTTTGTCTATCGATACATGGGAATCGCTAATGCGAGCGGACATTGAACAACTTGTACAAACGCCTAATCATGCGCCGATATGGATTAACGATTTAACAATTGAGATTGTTAAAATAAGTGATGCGAGTATTGTCAAACTTACGTTGCGCGATTCTTGCTTGTACATAAAACCGTCAACTATATTTTTCTTATTCGAACTCGAACATTGTGTTAATCACGAATATTTGAAGCTGTGCGAGAATCTAGAAGCTGTAAATGAGAGTTTCGATCAATTTGTTCGGAGTTTGCAAAGTAATATGTTTGGCGCCGAGAAAGATTCTACGGTCAAAATCTTGCGCGAAGTTTAGAAAGAGAGACAATGCGAGGCATGCATATGGGAAAAGGAAAGAAGAAGGTGCAGCAATAATCATTTTATTATATATATATATATATATATATATACTAATTTATTTTAAAAAAACGTGTGTATAATACAAATTGTGTGTGTGTGTGTGTGTAAAATATAAAATATAAAATATAAAAAATAATAAAAAATAAAAATAATAAAATAATAAAAATAATAATAATAAAAATAAATAATATAATAATCGGCGCTTGCCTTATATTTCAGACATCAACACCCGCCTTTGTAAGTACACCGATAAACATGTCCCTACGCGAATTTTAGCAGCCGGATATCGGCGCTCGCCTTATTATTTTACGCATAATAGTGCGCGAGCGACTTTTCCTGGAAAAAAAAATGAAGAGACCACCGCGATGGTTCTATCTTGTTTATATTATTTATAAATTCTCGAGCAGTCGGAAATCAGCGCTCGCCTTTGTAATACACCCCGCCGATTATGCTCCCGCGATAAGCTCCCCCCGCCCGCCTGACGTCAGTCCCCCGCGCCACAAAATCCCCCTCCGCCCGCGTGACATCATGCCCCCTCGCCCGCGCGGTTTCCCCTCGCCCCGCATTCCCCTCGGAGGACCTGAGTTAGAACTATTAATACTACTCACGGGTCGCTCCGCGAAATGCAGGTGACCCTCGGTGACGAGTGAGGATGTGAGAGAAGAGACTTGAAGTAATGTTTCCGCTAAGGGGTTAAATTTATCATCCAAGAATCATTTCAGGAAAAGAAAAAGAAAGAAGAGAAACATAGAAGAGATGAGAAAATTTAATGACTTACTATTTATTGAGAGCGTTGTTAAACAAAGTCACAAATGGTTTGCGGGGCGAGAAGATCTTGGCTCATGCTGTCAGGTTGGATGGAGGTCGCTGTAGTTACAGGTGGTTTCGCAACACAATTAGACAGAGTCTTAATACACTGATTAGTTTTGCTTCTCACTCACAACTTAACTTTCTAAGACTATTACAATCGAGGATAGAACTGTGAGAATAGGCTTAAAGACTTAATAATTCGGAACGAGTTGTAGCCAGACTTGGTGTAAAGGTTTTTTATATCGAAAGCCGAAGACGAACTCACTTTTCTGAGCCAGGATTTCGCGTATATCGAATCTTGGCGTCTCTTCGCGTACTTTCTCCATTAGGCAAATGTTCAGAAAATCTCGCGACTTTTGCGCATCTCCTCAACATCATCTCACTCATCCTGGTCCTTCTCTTTAGTGTTCTCTCTCTCTTCTTTTTCTCTCTTGTACGCGACCTTAACCCAATCCCGAAGCCTGTCCTATCAATCTAACCGGCATCGCGTCATGCTATCACCCAATCACAAGCACGCTCTAGGAACCTTATCCGCGCTCCTGCGTCGATATCGACCCTTCCCGAGATTCTCGATCATTCTGTGAGTACCGGTCTTTCGTGACGCACGTCGCCTTTAGAAAAGTGAACAAAAGCTCGGAATTTGGTTTTGCGATTCGGATCGGATCTAGTGATCAATCTCTCGGTTTTCTCAAGGTTCTCGGTAACAACAAGGACTTTATCAATCGGAAATCAAACGTCGAAATACGTTTAAGCGAGGAGATTTGTGAAGTGCGGCTCGGACCAGAGTGAGTGCGCATGGATTCTAACTGTTCTTCCCGACACCCCCCGAAACCAGAAACTCCTCGGGTACTTTATCCAACAGCAAGCAATATTCTTTTTTAACCAATCAATTTTTAAATGGTGCCTCTCTCATGAGTTGAGGGTGTCTCTCTTCCAAAATAAAGTTCAGCAGGTTGTGCCTATTGATGTAGATTTTTTGTTTTAAAAAATTAGGTCTCGCCCACTGGAGAGTCCGCCATGATCGGCCAAGTTGACAGTTTTATTATTCACTTGAGTTTTATCTCAAGCAGATAACGCGCAAGGGTGATCTGGCAGGCGAATATGTGGTGTCGAATGTCGCGAGTCTCATTGTCAGTCGCGGTTCATAGTTACATTTATAAAATATCACTCTAGTTCAGTGCTCAGATTTAGTTGCACATTTCGGCCCGATTCCGTGGCTCACGCCTATTGCCCCCCACTCACTGCTCGTGTGTTACCGACGAGACGCCAGATACGCGTAACTAAGGAGCGCAACGATTTGTCTCAGGAGCGTTCATATGTAAGAATGCCCAAATATAATAAATAAGACAATATTTTTTTAAATGCACCGCGAAAATTATCAAAATTCTAAAAGTTTTCTTCAATATTTTATATTTCATTGATATAAAATATTGAAGAAAAACTTTTAATTATAGAGAAGTATTGTCTTATTATTATGTTTGGGCATTCTTATATACGGACACTCCTGAGACAAAGCGTCGCGGTCCTTAGTTACGCATATCTGGCGACTCGTCGCTAACGTACGAGCGGTGAGTGGGGGGCAATAGGCGTGAACCACGGAATCGGGCCGAAATGTGCAACTAAATCCGAGCACTGCTCTAGTTCTTAGAAGGGCATTTGTTCGAGACTCTTCCTATAACGCGTTTTTACTAGAGGACTTCAAAAAAAAAATATTATTTGATTTATTTATTTATCTCTTGCATGCGCACTGTTTAGATTTCGAGCTTTCTCATGGTTCGAGTA
Source organism: Polyergus mexicanus (assembly GCF_030449975.1). Classification (NCBI taxonomy): domain Eukaryota; kingdom Metazoa; phylum Arthropoda; class Insecta; order Hymenoptera; family Formicidae; genus Polyergus; species Polyergus mexicanus. Next base: position 5,815,926 of record NW_027223326.1, on the reverse strand, counting down.
TCTTTTAGTTGCTGTTTAAAATTCTTAGTCTTCTAGGGGACCTTTGTTCGAATATTTATCACGCATGGTTTAGATTTTGAAATATTAGTCTCGCCTGCTAGATATTCTTTTAGTTTATTGTTTATGCTAAGTGCAGAGAGTTCCAGAACGTAGACGTTTAATATTACATGAAAGAAAAGAATTGTGGACTTAAATAAAGGACTTTTTTGTTCAGTTAACTATGCTCTATTCGCTCATGAACGGTCTTTACCAGATACCCTGCAATATTGATATGCACTAATGCAATACCATCGAGCGATTCATTTACACACACATACGCATATATTTATATATACATGCCTACACATATATACTACACAACATCTGTACACTGATTGCATTTAAATAAATCTTTTTAACAATTACATACAGCGCGTTCATGTCTAGTCAACTCTTTCATGAACCCTGATCTCGGCCGAGCTACTCCGCGCTCATGAAAGCGGACCATTACAAGTTTCTCAATTATTTTACTACATACACATACTAAGTTTTTATATAAATAGATAAATAAAAAAAAAATTTATACGAAAATATAATGCCCGAGGAATTTACATTGTGATTTTCAATGACTGTCATTGTTTTAATTATATATCTTGTTTACAAAAATATAATTTATACGAAATATTTTAGTTAAACAACAATATCAGAGTAAAGAAGAGAAAAAGAGAAAAATAAGGAACGTGAGATGTATTTCTTCTATATCAGACAACATATTGTTAACTAAAATATTGCGTATAAATTATATTTTTGGAATAATTTTTTTTAAATTTATCTATTTATATAAAAACTATATAAAAACTATATAAAAACTTAGTATGTGTGTGTCGTCCCAGACAGCACAAGGATGTCCTCAGGACGTCCAAAGGGCATCCAGGACATACATGTAGGATATCCTCAGGATATCCCATTGTAATCCTCAGATCTCCTCTGGATGTCCTGAGGAAGAGTAAATGATAGCCGTATATTAACCTCTGGAGAATCCAGGGAGATCCTGTGGAACATCCTAAGGATTTTTATAGGATATGTTATAGGGATATTTTTCGTATGTTTCAAGGAGCAAACTTTAAAATTTAAATATAAATTAAAATTATGTTTTGTTATTTACTGCCAATATTAAAAATCTGATATTAAAAATAGTTCATCGTTCTTTAATATTTGAGGCTTTCGTGCTGTACATGAATATTTTAGGTTTGGCTCCCGGGTTTGAATTGTGTAATATTTTCTAAACAATCCAATATCTGAATTCCCTATGTTGGAATTGCATCAGAAATTGAACTGATAGAAAATAATTACATTTGTAATTTCCTGTCAGTTGCTCTTTGCAAGCTTTATATAATTCTCATGACCAAATCTCAAATACGAGTTCGCGTGTCGCATAGCGGTAAACAAACGAACTAGCGGTTGAATACTATTGTTTGTAAAGTTTTTGGAATGTTGCGAACAGTAACATTTCTCATAAAATATTAAATAAATAATAATTTTGGATATATGAAAATGTGCGCATCAAATTCAATTATTAATATTAAACGAAATTAATGTTAACAATTAATTGCACATGTATATGTCCTCTGGAAATCCAAAAGACATCCAATATAATAGACAGGGCAGATATATCCTACAGACATCCAGGGGTTATTTATATGTCCAGTGGACATTTATAGGACATTAATACTTATTATAATACTTAAGATTTCTAAATTATATTAAATAGCTGACACAATTAAAAATAATTATGTATGCATATTAAATTTTTATAAATATATTTGTAATAATATCTTAAAACATCCTACAAATGTCCTGAACCGTCCTGGACATATTCAGGATGATCCTGAGGATGTTTTGTGCTGTCTGGGTTGTAACGTTCCTCTTTCGCAAGGCGGAAACAAAACAGCTCGGTCGGAATCTTGGGCTCGTGAAAGAGGTATCGAGATACGAACACGAAGTTATGTATTTGCGAAAAAGATTTATTGTATTATAAGATATGTGTGACATCGCGTAAATTTAGAATATACGGATGTAAGCGTCGAATGTAAGCGTATGTGCATGTAGATGTATAATACAAGTACAATATGTAAGCCTGTGAATGTATACTGGTGTGTGATTAATTCGGGTGCGGACGGAGCTGCATACAATGCAGCACGGTCACCTTCCCGCGTTCTTCAAGATCCGAACTATCAATTATAAATCACGCGGCGCAGATTTGGCAGAAGCCGCTAATTGTCGGGTCGTAGACCGTGTGGGCAGTAATTTCGGTAGCTTCGGTAGGCGGTCCTTCGACGCGTATGTGCGATGATATCGATTTTCGCACGTTGATCGGTGTCGCGGTAGGGATGTGGGTCGTCCCTCGACGCGGGACTTATCGCTCCGTATCTATGGCGAGTACGGTTTACCGATGGCAGTCGACTGTGAGTATCTTAATTCGTGCGGATATTAATTGTGTCGGTTAGCTGGATCACGACGTTATTTATTCGGACTTAAGAGTGTCGCGGCTGACGAGTACACCCGTCCGTGGAGGAGAACTCCCCTTCACGTGAATACTGCCGGTACACGTAAGTGGTCGAAAATCTGCGAGGTGCCGAGAACTCCCGGCGGTATCGAGTACGTTCGATCTCGTTTTGCCTCTAATTGTGGTTCGGAAGGATTACTCCTTTGAGATGCCGCAAACTCTCGGTGGAAGCTGGGTACTCCCAACCCCGTTTTCTCTCTCGTAGGAATTTTCTAAGGATCTTGGATATTTTTTCCAGGCGTCTTATTGATTCTGGCGGATCGGAAGATTTGTTTCCAATAAACGAAAACGCGCTCTATTTATACCAGTTTTTGGCGCTCGCGTCTACGTAATTCGCCTATTGTTCTAACGGTTTTTTTGTCATAGAACCGGCACGCGCGACTCGGGTGTTTTCGGTATCAGTCGATCGGTACCCGAGCGCGTCACTGGCTCTTGACGATTACGCGCGCCTAACGGCGCGGTTAGATGTTTAGCATGTTTTCAGACAATTATACTTGTAAGATTGTTGTACAAACGAGAACTTAATGTTATGCTATTAATATTAATATTATATCATGTTTTATTTTTATGTTAAGTAGGCAAAAGTAATAGATGGGTACTAATTTGCAAACCACAGATCCAGCTTGCATCGAGGGAAAGAAAGGAATCCATTTACAAAGTACCAGAATCTTTTAAGCGAGAGTTAAATATTTCATAGCCTCTGCTAATAGAATCTCGTGATCTGTAATGGACTGATCAACGCTCATTCATTAACTTGCAGTGTCTATTGAAGCAAAAATGATTTCGTACTATCGATGTTAAGAAATTGAGTAAACAGTTGTATTGCTATTCAAGTAGTGAATACATCAGTGAAGACAGTGGTTTAGCATGCCATACTCAGCAAATGCAGTATATTGTATATTATCTGTATTACAAAAGAAAAATCTTATATTTTATTTTTAATTTTTGATTTATTATTATCTTTGTAATTATTTTTTAGAAAAATTATCTTGTATCAATATGATAATTATATTTGTAATTATACTTGAAGATCATCTATATTTATATCCTGTTTTACATAATGCAAATACATATATTTACAAATATGGTGTTAAAATAGATATATTTATATATTTGTATATTAATATAACTGTGTTTTTCATGGCACAATTTTTAATTGTTTATGGACAGCATACAAAATATACTGATATACAAATATATAAATATATCTATTCTAATATCATATTTGAATATATGTATAAGTATATATTAAGTGATACAGTACATAAATATAAAAACTTTCAAGTATTATTATTATAAATATATAATTATCATATTGAAACAGGATTATTTCTCTGAAAAATAGTGTGTTCGTATATTTAATGTAATTATAATGGTAATAAATCGGTTAAGAACAAAATATATGATTTTTTTATTATGAAACAGATAATATACTGCATTTAAGTATAACACTAAAGCACTATCTTCTCTGATGTATTAACTTACTGAATAGCAATGTACATGTTTACTTAATATTCTAACACTGTAAGTCAATAAATGTGCGTTGATCATTCCATTACAGATCACAAGATTCCATTAGCAGAGGCTATAATATTTAACTCTCGCTTGAAAGATTCTGGTGCTTTGTAAATGGATTTCTTCCTTTCCCTCGATGCAAGCTGGATCTATGGTTTGCAAATTAGTACCCATCTATTACTTTCGCCTACTTAAAATAAAAATAAAACATGATATAATATTAATATTAATAATATAACATTAAGTTCTCGTTTGTACAACAATCTTACAAGTATAATTGTCTGAAAACATGCTAAAACTGTCTTCCTTGATGTATTAACTAACTAAATATAATGCACATGTTTACTTAATCTTCTAACATTGTAAGTTAATGAATAAGCGTTGATCATTCCATTACAGATCCCAAGATTTTATTAGCGGAGACTATAATATTTAACTCTCGCTTAAAAATTTCTCGTGCTTTGTAAATGGATTGCTGACAATCGATGTGATCCACTGATTTGCGAATTAGTATCTACCTATTTCGTCTGCTTGAAATAAAAATAAACATGATATGATGTTAATAGGCAGCATAATATCGTTTGTACAGCAATCTTACCAGTATAATTGTCATCATTATAATTTTGACAGTTTTCCTTTAAGTTGAATATATCCACAATACTTAAAAACATTATTTCATATTGTAGTTACATAATAGTTACCCCAGCACTGGTATATGTTGCATACATAAATACATTATTTGTAACGTAGATCCCACTATAAATAAAAAAAGAGATTGATTAATTTCTTGACAATTATTAGACACATATGCTTATGATGCATATACATATTTTTGTATTATGAAGATATAACAAAAATTACTCACCTTTAATAGTAATGTGTTTTATTAGATATATCTAAGAACTTGTTCCACATTGCTAAAGTACACAAGCTCTTTCATATTAGCAAAAAATACTTATCCAATGTCACTTTATAGAATGAGCAAAACCTCGAAGATTTACAGATATGTTTGATAACATGATAATAAGATATTAAGAGATTAAGACAGTGACATACGAAAGGTTAGGAAATCTCTCGTATGTGCAATGTAGAAAACTATTAGAATATCTTTATTATTTATATACAGATTTTTGTTGCATACCTGTGTTTTTCATGCTGTCCGTAAACAATAATTGTACTGTATTCTCTCGCACTTAAAATTTCACGTATATGTTACGGCATCGTTATACGAAAAATACTCCAAACGACTCTACCCCTCCCTTTACCCCTCCATCAGAGTGCATTAGATTTTGTTTTTCAAGACAAATGTGAATCAACAAACGTTTTAATTAGTTTTTCCGTGACCAACAAATGATTGCGCATCGATTGAACTAAGTTTGAAACAAAAATAATATTTTTCCGGCTAACTTCACATAAAATTTTTTCATATTTTCAAAAAAAAATATTAACCAACAAACATTGTAATTAGGCCAACAATCACCTACAAATGATTCGTAAAAAAAAAATTATAAAAGTGAATGTTGATCGGCTAACTTTATGGAGCTACATATCTAGACCGAGTGTTGAAGAGTGGGAGCCAAGGTGCACATAGAAAAGGACATACTATGTTTCGTGCTCCTTGCGTTCTCTCTTGCTTGCGCGTAGCATGACGAAAGAGAGCAGTATGCTCTGTGCGAGCGAGAGAGAACGCAAGAGGCACGAAATAGAATATGTCCTTTTCTATGTTCTTCTCGGTTCCCACTCCTTAAATAAAGGCAAACGCTCGGTCTAGATATACTATGTCTATGCCCGTTCCTTTGCATTGTGCGATAGACCCTAGACATAGTATATCTGGATCGAGCGTTTGCCTTTATTTACGGAGTGGGAGCCGAGGAGAACATAGAAAAGGACATATTCTATTTCGTGCCTCTTGCGTTCTCTCTCGCTCGCACAGAGCATACTGCTCTCTTTCGTCATGCTACGCGCAAGCAAGAGAGAACGCAAGGGGCACGAAACATAGTATGTCCTTTTCTATGTGCACCTTGGCTCCCACTCCTCAACACTCGGTCTAGATACACTATGTCTATGGATAGACTTAGGCCGGTATTCATAGTCAGTTCTTATTTTAAGACCGTCTTAAGTAATGTCTTAAGATGCTAACACGGCTCTGTGATTAGTTTAGAGTTTAGGACATCTTATTATTTGACATGTTATACGGTTAAGACGGTTTTAAATGTAAGAACTGACTATGAATACCGGCCTTAAAGGTTGGCACCATCTACTTTCAAGCATTTCCACCACAGACTTCTATATAATACTAGACCGCCAACTCCCTTATATACTGACCGAAAAATTGACTCCAAAAAGTATGTATCACTGGTCTAGTTTCCACCGAAGTATTAAGGGCTCGTTCCCACTGAGCGCGTCTCGCGTCGCGTCATGCGTCGCGTTACAAGATAGCCAATCAGAACGTCTGTTTTATTGCATCATCTCCGACGCGACCTTCTTGCGCGACGCGTCGATTTGGTTCGTTTGGTTGCTCGACATTCTCGCGTTTGCCATTGTTGGTCACCATGTCCACCGACACAGAACTGACATTTGTAAGTGATATGATAATGATATGCAACAGCATAGTGCTTGGCATAGAAAATAATTGTTTTTCGGATTCTCATTCACTGTGGGCTTCCATAATTCTACAAATACAAACCCAACAAATGACATAAAAATAAAAATAAACAACAGATTGACTTGCTGTGATATAATTAGTAATGGAGAAAAAGTAACTTTAAAAATTTTGATAATAACATAATTTCATACATACATACTATACTCACTCTGTTTCAATCGTATGTCTCCGATATTTAATACACTGTTTTAGGTCATATATACTGTTTTACAGAAAACAGATAATCAGATTTGTACTATATTTTAATTTAAAGGTTATGTTCACATTTATTGCAACCAATAACCTAGCGAACTAGTACATTCTGCGCATGTGTTGATTTGCCGCGACGCGTTCAGTGTGAATAACAAAAAACGCCATGTCTTGAACTGCCGTCGCGTCGCGTCGTGACGCGACGCGAGACGCGCTCAGTGGGAACGAGCCCTAATTCGCATCTAGTACGGCATAGAATCAAATTTAAGTCGATGGAAACACGATTGACTGCATTCATTTCACTCCCACTTCGATCAACAAGCTTTATCGGAGTAGCACCGAATTGACATGAAATTTAGTCGGTGAAAACGGTTGAAAGTAGATGGTGCCAACTTTTACTTTTCATTATTTCGTAATCATCAATATATAATCTATATATCGATGTTCGTAACAGTTACCATTTGTTTGTATTAATTATCAAAATAGAAAATTAACAAAAAAATTGTCAAGGATTATGTGTATTTATATTCACAAGCAAAAGTTAAGTTGGCTCTACTGAAATATCAATCTTTCTAGCTTCTATTCTACTTTCAGTAGAAACAGTACGTTAAATTCGATGCGCACCGAAACAGAATCGGATTGACGACTTCGGTGGAAACTAAAACACTGAGGCGCTCTTTGGCTTCTTTCTAACTAAACTGGGCTAAACGCAGTATGCTGCGTTTATTAATCTAATTGATATTTCCTTGAGTAAACCTTGAGAATTTTTCTGACACAATGTCGCAACGACCTAGGTACTTTGTGAATGAGTACCATGCACGTGAGAAGGAGATCATTAGTTGTGCGACATCAATGCGACGCGATATTGATGACAGTCTATGTGCCGCTAAGATTAATCTACGCAAGATTCTGCAGCGTATTGTTGATAAGGAACCGCCCGAACGTGCGGAACCAGATGGTAGTCTGTATGTTGGTGCATCAGGTATCTCTTATGCGTTTCTACGTCTTGCTAAATACACTTTATTGGAAGCTGAGACTGAAAAATATCTGTCGCTGGCCGAGCGTTACTTATGTTCATCTCTGGCAATGGTGCAACGTCGCGGGAACCGTTCTGGCACTGGCTTCCTTTTGGGTTTGTATGTATACTTTGTTAGGAACATGTGAGTGAAATATGATGGAAAGAGAAGGAAATTTAAATTATAGATTGGACTGTTATTTTTGAATTTGTTAAATATCACAAAAACGATAATGTAATTATTAAGTGCAAGATAAAATTATTAATAATTTATTTAATATAGCATATTCTCTCTTTCTCATGTAATAAAACAAGAATAGATCAGCTACACACATAGAATGTCAACTTTATTATGTGTTCAAAATTTAATATTTAAAATATTTAAAAAAAAATAATGTGCCTGTATATGATCTGTAGAGGTGTGAAAAATCTTTTTAATAGAAAATAAACGTCTTTTTTATTCATTGAAAAAACAAATAAAAAACATCTGTTTTTCTTTTTTATTTATTTTTGTTTAATAAAATATTATTTTTCTTCACATTTTTTATTAATAAAAAAACTAAAGTTTTCATATGTTTTTAATTAATTATTTTAAAAGTAATTTTAATGAGTTAATAAAACTTGCGGCAAATTAAACTAAAAAAAAACATGATATGATTCAAATAAGTTTCAGTTAAATACATAACATAAATTTTTATTATGCATCTAACCGAAATTATCCAAATTATGTTGTGTTTTAGTATCATTCTAACTAAAAATCTCATTAAGCCATTAAAATTGTTTTTAAAAAAGTAAAATAAAAAATAAAAGGATTAGTTTCTAGTTCATAAAATGTTTACATTTGTGAATTGCGAATGGATGGAGGAAGACGTTTGTAAAAGATTTTAATACTCTTTAATGATAGTAAAAATGTTAAAAATACATATGTAAGAACAATAAAATTTTGTAAAAACAAGACGTGATTTTTTTCATAAAATATATTTTATAACGGAAATTTAATTTTTTTTTTATTTACATCTCTAGTGATCTATATTTAATAAAGATAAAATACTTAATAAATTGATAAAATACTTATTAAATTAATACATATTTTATTTTGCATTTCTAGTTTCTGCCCTATTAAATTGTATAGTAACCAATATTGATAAATATAGGAATAATATAATGAAATGAAATGATAATATATTATTTCTTTCTATTATTATGTTTGTATTTTTTGACAATTAAGATAGAATAAAATTTGAAAATATATAATGATCTATTTAAAGTAAATGATTTGATTATTACAGGAGATTGGGGCATCCTAGCAGTGGGCGCAGTCCTCGCAACTGTCCGAGGTGATGAAAAGACTGCTAGTGAATTTATAAAGCGCTACACAGAGACGGGAGTACGCTGTAGGGAAGTGAACTTTCTGAAATGCGGATCGGACGAATTCTTTGTCGGTCGCGCTGGCTTCTTGTATAGTGCATTGTGGTTGAATCGCACGATAAAAAAAGTCGTCGTTCCACTCGATACAATGCATGAAATCGCGCGGACGATCGTTGTCTCGGGCAAGATGTACGCACGAGTGCATAACAGTCCATGTCCATTAATGTACGCATATTACGGTACGGAATATCTAGGCGCTGCGCATGGACTCTGTGCAATTTTACAAGTCCTTATACAGGTGGTTATAATAAATATCCACTTTCTGGTATAATTACATTGGTCAACAAAATGAGACCTTTTTTTGCCTTAAGTTCTATTAAGTTATTTCTGGTAGATTTTTTTAGCGCTGATTATGAATCTAGGAGTCGATTGTGTAGCTTGAAACGAAATGAAAATTACAAAAGTAAACAGATTTACTAGATTTCGACAAATAAAATCGTAGATATTCTAGTGAATATCTTCACTTTTATAATTTTCACATCATTTTAAGATACACAATCCACCCCCTGGTCGTAAAAATGGCGTATTTCGTCCAGTTTTTGAGAAAATCTCAGTCAAGGTTGCTACAACCCAGCAAACCAAGATATAATTGTTATATAATATGTACGTAATAAGAGCACATGTTACATCTATGTTATATGGTAGATATATTCGGTGTTTGCTGGGAATAGGCGTTTTTGAGTGAGTTATATCTTTTGATGTCAGAAGTACCAAACAGGATAGGTTTTCTTTCAAAAAAATGGTCGAAACATAAGTAACATTATCGCAATGTCCGCCAATCGTATGTCTCCAATTGTCTGTTACTAAAATTACTAAAATTTTTTAAAAAACCATTCTAATTATGTATACGTTTTTGTGGGCGCTTTCAGTTAAGAGCAAAATTAGAATAGTTTTTGACATTAGTATTTTAGTAACGGACAATTGAAGACGTATGACTAGGGGACATTGCGATAAATGATGTTTTTTATATTTTGAACACTTTTTTTTTAAGAAAATCTTTCCTGCCTGGGAATTCTAGCATTTTTATTATGAAGTATAAGTCTTGAGCTTCATTTTGAGCTGTCATTGCTTTCTGGAGCACCCCCCCCCCCCCTTCGAAAAATATAACTCACGCAAAGGTATCAAAAACGCCTATTTCAGCAACTTTAACTGAGATTTTCTCAAAAACTTGATGTGATACGCCATTTTTAGCCAAATCCAGCGCAGGTTTTTTTTTAAACAAAAAAAGTTTAATAACGAGTGAAAACGAACCAATAACGAGTTATTTTAATTTCAAGATATTTATATAAAATTATTCCTACCGCAGCATCTTTATTCCTATGTCACCACCGTCAACTCGGAGTTTCACGGTGACTACTCAGGAACCTTAAGTACTAAAGTAAAAAATGGGGAATTCTATTTAAGAAAACATCAGTTGCATTGACCTTACCTTGAAAATGTCATTCAAGGTCAAATCCATATGGCCCTCTCAAAACCATGCAACTTTTGTCTGAAACATTTTTGTCTATCAGATTGGTTTCAAGATATTCGGTTCGATTATTTAAAATAGGACATCCTGTATATATACAGGTGTGGCATTTATATCGAGACACCTAAATATTTAAAAAATAAAGCAAGATGTTAGAAAGAAATGTTTCACACAAAAGTTGTTCGGTTCTAAGAGGGTCATAAGATGGTGCCATTAGTTTTATCTTGGGTGAAGGCGCTTCGGAGATTTCAATGTCAATCTTGTTTTATTTTCTTTACACCAATTGATGTCTCTCATTTCTTGAGCTTAAAATATTAAAGTAACATTATTGCAAAATGAATAATTTTATGAAATATTTCATAGTTTATGTAAACTTATGTCGAAATAAAATAATAAAATAAAGTATAAAATATCTCGTAAACTATTAAACTTTTGGCCATCATATCCCTATAACTTTTTATGCAGAATATTGCAAAGAATCAATTTATGTAAAAAAAATTGGGGTGTTTCCATTTAAAAAAACAAGATTGACATTAAAATCTCCGAAGTGTCTCCACCCAAAGTCAAACTAATGGCACCATCTTATGATCCCCTTAGAACCGACCAACTTTTGTCTAAAACATTTTTTTCTATCTTACTTTATTTTTTTAGATATTTAGGTGTCTCAATATAAATGCCCCATCCTCTGCGTGCGCGCGTGCGTGCGTGCGTGCGTGCGTGCGTGCGTGCGTGTGTGTGTGTGTGTGTGTGTATGTGTGGTGTGTGTGTGTGTGTGTGTGTGTGTGTGTGTGTGTGTGTGTGTGTGTGTGTGTGTGTGTGTGTGTGTGTGTGTGTGTGTGTGTGTGTGTGTAATATATATTACTTATTTATATTCTCTTTTATATCCAGGTGCCATCATTCTTGGATAACAATGCCGATATTGAGAGCATTACACGAACTTGTGTGGATTATCTATTCAGCTTACAAATGACTTCTGGCAATTTTCCGTGCGCTATGGATGAAATAAATCGTTCTAGGCGAACTCATAAAGATAGTGACGATGAATTAGTGCATTGGTGTCACGGTGCTCCTGGCGTTATTTATATGATGGCAGCGGCATATCTGCGCTGGAAGGATCAGCGTTATTTAAACTCATGCATACTTACTGGTGACCTTGTCTGGCGTAAAGGCCTCCTGCGTAAAGGGCCTGGGATTTGTCATGGTGTAGCCGGCAACGGTTATGTCTTTCTTCTCCTATACAGACTCACTGGCAATGAACTTCACCTCTATCGAGCCGCCAAATTTGCAGACTTTATGAACTTATCACAGTTTCAATCTGATGCACGTATACCTGACTCACCATATTCGCTTTACGAAGGAATTGCCGGCACCGCCTGCTTTCTCGCTGATCTTATCGAACCGGAAAAAGCTCATTTCCCTTTCCAAGATGTGTTCTGAGATTAAATACTAATAAAATATTAAATAAGAAGTTTTTCTTTATTTTTTGCATTTTAAATCTATTTATCTCTATATTTTGGTTTTAATTTATGTATTATATCAATATAGTATGATTTTGACAACTATGATTTTATTTATTTCAGCATAAATATTTATTATTGTATTTGTCTATCATTAAAGATTATATGCTATTTTTTAAAATGTTGGATTAGATAAATGTTTCTTTAAAAATTGATTTTTAATAACAAATAAATAATAATAATCATAATATCTAATAATGTAGAACAATATACATTAAAACACTTTATTATAATAAAGTTCTTGTGCAAAGCTGCCAGATTGTGGGAAATGGGAACCCCCACCATTTACTACGGAATTTACTAATACAAACGTAGCCGCCTGCGTATAGCCTAAGATCCATACTCATAATTGGTTCTTATTTCAAGACCGTCTTTAAGTAATGTTTTAAGATGCTAATACACCTCTGTGGGCGGTATTCATAGTCCAAGCTCAAGGCAATACTTAAGATCATCTTGGTCAAGATTACCTTATTCAATTCAGACCATCTTTGAGATCGTAACAATTCATAATCGCAAAATAAAAGACGATCTTCGAAAAGTTCTCGCCTAAGAAAATCTCATTTAATTTGAGACTCCTTCTCGAAGATGTGCTTAAGATAACTTATTGTCTTATTGACATTCGGCTATTTCCGTATATTTCTGTTAGAACAAACCAATAAGAATGATTTTTTTCTTTTGAAGCTGATTTAACCACATTACAATATAACACCATTGTCTATAATATCTATAATCATAGCATCCCAGATAGCCAAGTCTGTTCGAACAGATTTTGCCAAACGTCTGCTATAAATTTTTGTCAGCAGAAAATTCCAGATTGTATACAAAGTCTGTTATATCAGATAATGATAGCAGAATGTCAGCAGAAATGTTACAAAACCTGCTGACATAATTTAACAGCAGATCAGTAGCAGAAACCGAGCAGGATTTGCATAGAATTATTATAGCAGATAGCCAGCAGAAACTGAGCAGGATCTGCACAACGCAATTTGATGTCAAATTGATAGCAGAAATCGAGCAGGATCTGCGCGCGCGCAATCTGATGGCAGATTGGTAGCAGAAGTCGAGCAGGATCTGCTAACATGACTTGACATCAGGTTGTCGGCAGAAATCGAGCAAGATCTGCGCGTGCGCAATCTGATGGCAAATCGGCAGTAGAAATCAAACAGAATCTGCAGCTTTTAGCATTCATATAATTTATTGAAATAGTATAGTTTATTCGCTTACAGCTATGCGGCGCACTATTCACTTTCTATATCCGTATTCAAGTTCTTGTTACGAGCGTATATATAATGCCTGCAAAATGCGACTAATAACATCCCAGACAGTACAAGGATGTCCTTAGGACGTCCAAAGGGCATCCAGGACATACATGTAGGATATCCTCAAGATATCCCATTGTAATCCTCAGATCTCCTTTGGATATCCTGAGGAAGAATAAATGATAGCCGTATATTAACCTCTGGAGAATCCAGGGAGATCCTGTGGAACATCCTAAGGATTTTTATAGGATATGTTATAGGGATATTTTTCGTAGGTTTCAAGGAGCAAATTTTAAAATTTAAATATAAATTAAAATTATGTTTTGTTATTTACTGCCAATATTAAAAATCTAATATTACAAATAGTTCACCGTTCTTTAATATTTGAGGCTTTCGTGCTGTACATGAATATTTTAGGTTTGGCTCCCGGGTTTGAGTTGTGTAATATTTTCTAAACAATCCAATATCTGAATTCCCTATGTTGGGATTGCATCAGAAATTGAATTGATAGAAAATAATTATATTTGTAATTTCCTGTCAGTTGCTGTTTGCAAGCTTTATATAATTCTCATGACCAAATCTCAAATACGAGTTCGCGTGTCGCATAGCGGTAAACAAACGAACTAGCGGTTGAATACTATTGTTTGTAAAGTTTTTGGAATGTTGCGAACAGTAACATTTCTCATGAAATATTAAATAAATAATAATTTTGGATATATGAAAATGTGCGCATCAAATTCAATTATTAATATTAAACGAAATTAATGTTAACAATTAATTGCACATGTATATGTCCTCTGGAAATCCAAAAGACATCCAATATAATAGACAGGGCAGATATATCCTACAGACACCCAGGGGTTATCCAGTGGACTTTTGTAGGACATTAATACTTATTATAATACTTAAGATTTTTAAATTATATTAAATAGCCGACACAACTAAAAATAATTATGTATGCATATTAAATTTTTATAAATATATTTATAATAATATCTTAAAACATCCTACAAATGTCCTGAACCGTCCTGGACATATTCAAAATAATCCTGAGGATGTTTTGTGCTGTCTGGGATCGTAATTGTTTCTATCAATTTAATTTCTGGTACGACTCCCGTACCGGGAATTCAGATATTGAACTGATTTTTAGAAAATCAGACAGATAAATATCCGATTTTCACTTGTTTGGAAAGAAATTATCCAAATAAGTGAAAATCGTTCGTTATTATATCTATTTAAGATATAAAATAGAAATTAACTTCCATATAAATAAAATATTTTAATTTTGATTTAATTTCATAAATTAATTATTCAAATTTTCATATATGTATTACATTAATACATATTATTAATATTATAAATTTATGTTATTAATACAAACGTCAGAAAATGACATCCCGTGAATGTGTCATATCAACTATTGACGTCATTTTTGAATCTTATGAGACCTAACTTTAGGATTAACTCTAATTGGTTATTTTGTGACCAAAATTTACTGTCATTTTGCTACTTGGACTCGAGACTCTTTAAATGTTTAAATCCATTTAAATGTACCATTTTATATAAATGTCTAGAAATTGCTCGATTTCTGCTGTCAATCTGCCGTCAGATTGTGCGCAGGCTCTGCGTGGTTTCTGCTGCCAATCTGCTCACATTGCCTGTCAGCAGGCTCTGTCGACAAAACCTGAGCTTAATGTGGTCACAGATGGCTATGGTTTTGGCATGGAATTCTGATTAAATTTGCTGCCAATCTGCGCGCATGCTGCTAGCATTTTGCTATCTGGGATGTTAGCATTCCTCTTCTGAGTTTAAGTAAAGTTCGTTATAAAACTATTAAAATACAAAGTTTGTTTTTGTTTTAATATACAAAGTAGAAATGTCGAAATATTATAGCACAATAAAAAAAAACTTTTTTAGAAATATTAAGAGATTTCAAGCACGTTATAGAGGTAAAAAAAGTGATAGTTCTACACTTCGTGACAACCCAGTAAACACAGATACATAACTGTAACATTGCCATAATGAAACGGAATGTACCCAGATAGACAAGTCTGTCGAAAGCAGATCATGCCAAGTGCCTGCTATCAATTATTGTTAGCAAAAAGGATACAAATTTGGTACAGAAGTTGTTATTTCAGATTAAATCGACAGATTGGTGCCAAAAACAAAGCAGAATATGCTTACAGAATGTGAGCAGAAATCGAGCAGAATCTGCTAACTTGACTTGACATCAGATTGTCAGCAGAAACCGAGCAAGATCTGCACGTGCGCAATCTGATGGCAAATCGGCAGCAGAAACTGAGCAGAATTTGCAGCTTTTAGCCATTTATATAATTTATTGAAATAGTATAGTTTATTTGTTTACCGTTATGCGGCGCATTATTTACTTTCTATACCCGTATTCAAGTTCTTGTCATGAGCGCATATAAAGCCTGCAAAATACAATTAATGACATTTTAATTATTTTTATCAGTTTAATTTCTGATACGATTCCCATACAGAGGTATTCAGATATTAAACTAATTTTTGGAAAATCGGACAAGTAAATGTCTGATTTTCATTTATTCGGACAGACATTGTCCGAACAAATGAAAATAGTTATTATATCTACTTAGGTATAAAATAGAAATTAATTCCATATATAAACTTTAATTTTATAAATTATTTAAATTTTTCTATATATATTACATTAATATATGTTATTAATATTATATATTTATATGTTATTAATACAAATATCAGAAAATGAATATTAATATATCAACTGTGATGAATATAATATATCAAAACAGTCTTGTGAATATAATATATCAACTTTTACGTCATTTTCGGGTTTTATGAGACCTAGTTTAGGACATTTAATATTGATCATTTTGTGACCAAAATTCAGCATTATTTTGTCACTTGGGTTTAAGATCCTTTAAATTCATTTAAATGCATTATTTTATATGAATGACCAAAAGCTGCAGATTCTGTTCGGTTCCTGCTACCAATCTGCCGTCAGTTTGCGCGTGCGCAGATCCTGCTCGGTTTCTGCTGCCAATCTGCTCTCAGATTCTGTAAGCAGGCTCTGCTGGCAGATCATTAGCCTAATGCGGACATAACAGATGCCAAATTGCTAGCAAGATCTGAGGAAATCTGTTGCCAATCTGCTGGCATATTGCGCGCATTTTGCTTACTGGGTAACAAATAATATAACGTATTTGTTACATGTAACATTCACGTTAGTTATAATTTCCCACTCATACAAAATTGCAGTTATATAACATGAATATAATATGTTACTAAAATGTTATATGATTGTTACAGTCATGTAATACTCCATCCAAGTAGCAAACTGACGTCACAATGACAGTAAATTTTGGTCACAAAATGACCAATTAGATATCCTAAGTTCTCATGAGAATCGAAAATGACGTCGATACCCAGACAGCACAAAACATCCTCAGGATCATCCTGAATATGTCCAGGACGGTTCAAAACATTTGTAGGATGTTTTAAGATATTATAAATATATTTATAAAAATTTAATATGCATACATAATTATTTTAGTTGTGTCAGCTATTTAATATAATTTAGAAATCTTAAGTATTATAATAAGTATTAATGTCCTATAAATGTCCACTGGATAACCCCTGGATGTCTGTAGGATATATCTGCTTTGTCTATTATATTGGATGTCTTTTGGATTTCCAGAGGATATATACATGTGCAATTAATTGTTAACATTAATTTCGTTTAATATTAAGAATTGAATTTGATGCGCACATTTTCATATATCCAAAATTATTATTTATTTAATATTTCATGAGAAATGTTACTGTTCGCAACATTCCAAAAACTTTACAAACAATAGTATTCAACCGCTACTTCGTTTGTTTACCGCTATGCGACACGCAAACTCGTATTTGAGATTTGGTCATGAGAATTATATAAAGCTTGCAAACAGCAACTGACAGGAAATTACAAATATAATTATTTTCTATCAGTTCAATTTCTGATGCAATCCCAACATAGGGAATTCAGATATTGGATTGTTTAGAAAATATTACACAACTCAAACCCGGGAGCCAAACCTAAAATATTCATGTACAGCACGAAAGCCTCAAATATTAAAGAACGGTGAACTATTTGTAATATTAGATTTTTAATATTGGCAGTAAATAACAAAACATAATTTTAATTTATATTGAAATTTTAAAATTTGCTCCTTGAAACAGACGAAAAATATCCCTAACATATCCTATAAAAATCCTTAGGATGTTCCACAGGATCTCCCTGGATTCTCCAGAGGTTAATATACGGCTATCATTTACTCTTCCTCAGGACATCCAGAGGAGATCTGAGGATTACAATGGGATATCCTGAAGATATCCTACATGTATGTCCTGGATGCCCTTTGGATGTCCTAAGGACATCCTTGTGATGTCTGGGTTGTGATCAACCTGCTGTGAGGTTATGCTATTAACCGGCAGAACAAATTTAATGCGAGCATAATTAATACATATAATCAAGCTATGCATGCTTAGGATATTGCTAAAGAACTAATTATGTAAGTAATGGCAATTACCTTTACTATCACTGTATCTTTTTGGTTTAGTTTTTGTATGTAGACAGTACATATATATTCATCATGTCACTTGTTGACACTCAATTATTTTCAGGTTGGCAATACGATTTTTATAACTCTCGTAGCGTTTACACGTCTACTTAAAGCCGGATTTGTAAGTCTACTCCTTTTCCTCAGCAGAAGTAGCGTTATTACAACTGGTGCAATAACATCGGCGTAAAGCACTGTTTACACGGCATTTAACATCAGTAGTTGCAACAGCGGTTGTTACTAAACCGGATTAACGTTGCCGTGTAAACGTACTCATAGGCTATCGTTCGCTAACGACAACGATAATTGTCGCTAAGACATTAGAGAATCCCGCCACTGGGCTGCGTTCGGAAACGTCAAGGTCCCTTTACATGGGATCGTCAAGCATCGAGTGTTAAGCGTCTGCGCAGAATATTGTTGCTCAGAATTATATTTATTTCGTTTATTTTATTATATAATAGATATGTGTATGTATTATTATTATTAATCAAAAATATATTATAAAATATTACTATAGCAGTGTAAATTAAAATAAAATAAAAATACAAATGCAGCAAGAGATTTTGGATGGTTGAAATATTCAAATAAATAAGACACAAAAAAGGATTCACAAATGACAAAATGACACAGTTTGAGAAACTATTGTTAAAAGTAGGAAATGATTTAAAGTAGCAGTATGTTATAAACATGCAGAAAAAAAAATTATGAAAACTACATCCCTTAATCCTTGATTAGATTCTAATATTCTGCTAGGGGATAGTAGCGTTTTAAATATATTTTGTTTATAAAAATATCTATTGTGTATATAATGTAAATTAATATCAATTTTCAGTATTAATGTGTATCAGAACATCATTACTTTTATCTCGATCGAATTCATATCATTCATTATGCTATTAGCATCAAGAAGCTGGAATCTATCTTATTCAAATTTCTGCGCAATGATTTCTGTGTAGACGCAGACGCTCGACGCTCGATGCTCGATGATGCCATGTAATGGCACCTTTACCCGTGTGCATACGAGTGTCGTTCTATCTTTGTTCAACTTTTGGTAAATAACAAAGATAGAACGTTGCTCGTGTGCACAGTGCACACGGGTGATGTTTCCGAACGCAGCCCTGATTGTACATACGAAAAACACCGGTGTGACCGCTCTCACAGTTCTTATCGCTTCTCTGCTGACATTTAAAAATCGCTGACTGCCACAAAGAGTGTGAATTCATGAATATCGTGTATATATATATTATAAATGTATGTGTGATAAAGCAGTGAACTAGGTTTGGGAGTGAGTTTTGATATGATCGCTCGCTCTTTCTATCGTATGAACATTATGGATGATAGACGAAATAACCGCGAAATGGTGACGGTATTATTCCTGTGCCTGCTGTGGTATGTGATATCTAGCAGCAGCAACGTTGTCGGTAAGATGCTGTTGTCCGAGTTCCCGTATCCGCTCACCGTCACCATGGTCCAATTAACCTCAATCACTCTTTATTCTGGCCCATTCTTCAATCTATGGGGCGTGAGACGATACTCATCCAACATAACGTGGAGCTATTATTTACGGCTCATCGTACCCTTAGCCTTAGGCAAATTCCTCGCAAACGTGTTCAGCCACGTCAGCATCTGGAAAGTACCTGTTTCCTATGCTCACACTGGTATGTATACATAACACAAACCTTTAAAATCCCACATGCCCCACAAATGTGCCACGCAATGCGCATATGTATGCACATATGTATACACATGCGTGCCGCATATACAGACTAGGCTCGGCACGTTTTTAGCGCTATGAGCTCTGTCTTGTTCAACTTTCAGTAACAATGATAGAACAACACTGTTAGCGTTCATAGCGTCTCCCCGAATCCAGCTGCAGGTGTTTCAAAAATGGAGATCAATCGCTCGGGAAATGATTGGGGACTCAAAGACAAGAAAAAAAGTTGGTATGAACATAAGTCCCGAAATGTGTTGTTTTCGATTTATCGTTATTTTTATATTGAAATTGATTTCAAATTGCTTCGCTTTAGAATTTTTTTGTCAAGATTGAAAGAAGAGATGGCTTTTAAGAGTTTTACAATATAATTAAAGTCAAATAAAAGTTGCGGGCTGCTTTAGCACTACCCAGGATAAAAAATATGAATAAATACAAAAAAATTAATAAAATAAAATTAATAAATACAAAACATCTCTTCTTTCAATTTTGATAAAAAAATGCGAAAGCAAAGCAATTTGAAATTTCAACATAAAAATGGAGATAATTCGAAAATAATACATTTCCGAACCTATGTTCATATCAATTTTTTTTTTATTTTTAGGTCCCTAATCACCTCCCGAGCGATTGACTTCCACTTTTGAAACACCCAGTATAGTTTCGAAATGACAATAGCAAATATAACGATCTTTTACATGTTGCTGAAAATATATGCAATTATTGTCAAGCATGTCAAGTCTTTGCACAATAAGAGAAATTGAAAAAATTCAATAACATTGAATAATATAAAAATAATATGCGATGCTTGGGTTATATAATCTTGTTTCTTAGCAAGATTTTATATTATATAAACATAACAGTATGTTTATAAAAATATATTTGAATATATTTTGATGATAACTATGATATATATTCTCAGAGTGTTTATTCTCTGGAGAAACATGGAAAATCTGGACTTCTGAGGGATTTTTTTTGCATCTCAAATATCAGAGAATTCTTATGAAATTTTATTGGGAAATTTTTTTTTTTAATTATACATATATATATCTATCTTTATTTGTATAATCAAAGTTTTAACAAAATATTGAATATGTAGTATATACATATTTTTATTATAATTTTATGATAAAAAAATGAAAATGTTATATGCAAATAAAAAATGTTTATGTTGCAGAAGTTATTCAGTTTTTTTGGTACATTTACATAATCTAGTACTTAAAATTTAAGAGGCCCTGTGTTACTTTTGTATGAGTGAAAAATATTAGAAAGCACGCATCCAAAAAATTTATTTTATGGAGTTGCATCAAAAATATTTTTAAAATATTTTCTTTATACTTGAAATTTTGAACAGAAATAACCTAACTTAGAAGGTCAGGGAATTTTCAGAAAATTTTTTACCAGATTTGAGTAAAAAGAGAAGAAAGAAATATACCTTGATTCCTTGTTTTAATAATAACATGTCATATATAGATGAATGTATGTGTGAGAATAATTATTTAGAATGCCGACAATACTGACAGTCAATCAGAACACACATATATTACTCATGTAATATGATTCCAGGAATGATGAATAAAAAATACATATTTATAAAAAATATTTATGCAACTATGTATATGTATATAGCATATATTAAGAAAATATATGGCAGGGAAATTTAGAATTTTTTTTTATCAAATTGAATTACTGTTATCAAGTATAGATATGGAAAGAAATAAATATAAATATATTATTAAATAATCTAACTATAATGATTTTTGTTAGTGTTTTTTTGAAAATATAATTTTATAAAAATTACCATATAAACATTATATGTTTGCTTTAGTTTTATATTAGTCTTATATTATCTTATATTAACAGAAGTTTGGCTCTGTCCCAGTGAAGGCTACAATGCCCCTCTTTACGGTAGCCCTATCAAGAATAATACTTCAAGAACAACAGACATGGAAAGTCTACTTGAGCCTTGTACCAATAGTCGGTGGTGTAGCGATTGCTACGCTAACAGAACTTAGTTTCAACATGATTGGCCTGATAAGTGCATTAGCATCTACTATGGCATTTTCCTTGCAGAATATTTATTCAAAAAAGGTAAAATATAAAATGAACCAAATCTTAGAAAACATTTAATTCTGTCTTACTTTAACTAAACCTTACAATTTATTTGTTTATAGGTACTGCATGAAACAGGGATACATCACTTACGGCTACTGCACATACTTGGCCGTCTGGCTCTGTTTATGTTTTCGCCAATTTGGGGTGTATACGATCTATATAGTTTGATATATGAACCGATGATGAGACCATCAGTAGAGATGAGTTATTACATATTAGGATTGTTGTTTTTAGATGGTATATTGAACTGGTTTCAAAACATTATCGCGTTTTCTGTGCTATCTATCGTAACTCCTTTAACGTATGCGGTAGCCAGCGCGAGCAAACGCATATTTGTGATCGCAGTAACATTACTCATACTTGGCAATCCAGTTACATGGCTGAATATATTTGGGATGACTATGGCTATAATTGGGGTATTGTGTTACAATAATGCTAAGTATAATCAGAAGTTGGAGAAACAAAAGGAGACAATTCTTCCAAAATATTATAATCAGAATGGTAATAACAGTTCCTTCATGGTAAATGGATTTGCCAATAAACAACATCAATCATTTGCAATCTAGTCTCAAGTAATAGTTTTATTTTGACAAACTCATGTAAGTTTTCTATATCAGTGAAACCTATCCTTTTCATTTGTCTACGGATTAGTTCCATTCATACAATAAAATATAACCTGATTTGTTATACATGCATATAATTGGCTAGATACATAAAAGAAACTCATCAAATATTGCAGGAAAATGTGATTTATATTTCTTGGATTTAATTGCGATAATCAATATTTCTTAGCTAATAAAAAATATTCTATATTTTCGTTCTACATTTGTTGTGATAAATTCGATTTGGTTTTTCAATTTTAAAACTGAACCTGCTGGTAAGGTATGATAGCATTGTTTAAAAATATGGTCTTATAGCTGATTGCTGGTTCAATTAGCATTAACCACAAAACTGATTACATTCCTGCAAATCGCTCCTAGTATATATGAAAAATATGTAATATGTTTTAACATCTTGTATTCTCACATATTTGATCCATATTTATTAATATATAGAAATTAATAAGAATACATTGTGAAAATTGTGTTAAATTATCTAAATAATTAAACAGTTACAATATACAGTTTATGTAATTGTGATTTGGATATTATACAAATTATGTTGTGTTCTAATTTTATTTAACTTCTTTAGTTTTTTAAGTGTCAATATACAGGTGCATGTTCACAGATTGTATGTTGAGCATGTGCGTGTGTGAATTTTATGTAGAAAAAAATGTCTATGCATCTATTTTTATAAATAATATACACGTACAAAAATATATTGAAAGCATTATATATTGTTTGAGGCAATGCTCATATATAAAATTGCAGTCGTGCCCCAAAAATAACTACTAGTATCAACAATATCTAGTTTATTCAGTACTCTTTAAAATATTTAATATAACGATAAAATATTCTTCAAAGTAACCAAGATATTCTGTAATAAAATAACATCGCGATGATATATTAGCAGTTAATTATAGATGATGATATTGTATCGATTTACAAAGTTTTTAGAATATTTTGTGGGGATAAGAGTCTTGCTATGGTTAGATCTAAACGCGGTCCGGCTGCTGCGATAAGTGGAACCGTCAAACAACAATCGCAGTCTTCCGTGCTGGTTTCGTTCACTCGAAGAATTCTGTCATATGGTCGCAGAATACCATCGCAAGGTCCGCCGGGCCGTAAACGATTTATATAAACTCCTCGTTCATAAAGACCGTCTGACACTGAAAAGCCAAAGTCTTCATAAACAGGATCTTTGTGCAATGATACATGCACTATCTGCTGGGCTTTATTGTCGGAATCACCGCATTCTTGTACTCTGCATTTTAAACAAGAAACATTACACGAAGAAACGATTGTTATTGAATAAATCTTGTGATTGTAAGTTAATCGATCAATACCCTGGATAAGATGGTATTGATAAGTCTAACTGTCCGCTGTCTACAGAAACAGTATCCCAAATTCTCAATATCTCTGGCATAGTACTACCACTCTCTCCCAATTCGCCCCAAGAATCCACCGCGCTATCCACACTAGGAAGACTCTCTCTAGCTGAACGTAATACATCAGTGGAAAACTGTGGCTGGACTGTGTCATTTCCTATACTAAGTTTCCTGGAACAATCTCTATAAAGCTTTTCTTTCAAGTATAAGTAAATAAATATTTTTTTTTTTTTTAACGCGTTGAACTTTTTACAAAAATATTACATTTAAGTACACGCTTTTCGTGTTGAAAAGATAAAAAATTGTTTCTTTATTTTTACGTCATTTGCATTAAATTCATGTTCTTTGAATGTATATTGTAATTACAAAATTTATATAAAATAAATATTTTAATATACAGGGTGTCTGGTAAAGATTGTGCCAACAACGTAAGCGGGTAGAGCACAATAAACTGAACAGAAAAGTCCTTTAACATTTTGCGATTTTCGTAATAATTATTGAGAAATTAATTTTAAAAAATCGACCAATTTATGTGAATATAAGCGCGCAGTAAAAAGGGACAACCCATGTGTGATTGATGTATGATTGCTAGAACGCAAAAATTCATCGTTATATACCGCTCGTACATAACCGTTGTCATTTGTAGAGCGCTTCTCTCAAAACTTCCTCGCGCGCCTAACAACAGCAAACTTTTGGGATGTCTCTTTCTCGCCGCACGTTTATAGTTACGTGAATTGATTTTTTTAAATTAATTTTTCAATAATTATTACGAAAATCGCAAAATGGTAAAAAACTTTTCTGTTCAGTTTATTGTGCTCTATCTGCTCATGAGCGTTGGCACAATCTTTACCAGACATCTTGTATATTATTTTATGTATAATTATTTCGTTTATAAAAATTTATTTTTTAAAGTTATTTGTGTTTTTGATTTACTTTTTTGCTATTATTTTGTACTTTCTTTTTTTTCATATTGTACACCCAGATAGCAAAATGCTAGCAGTATGCCAGCAGTATACCAGCAAATTCAATCACGACTTTGCAACAGATTCCACTCTGCTGCGTCCTCATTAAGCTTAATTTCTGACAGCACAGCTTGCCGATATAATAAAACAGAGAAAATAGAGCAAAAATCGAGTATTATTTGCTATTATGTCGTGACAGCAGATATGTAACAAATATCGTGCGAAGTCTGCTATATCAGATCTGATGGTAGAAATGCTGCAGAAATCAAGCATGGTCTGCCGTTACAATGTGACGGCAGAAACGCAGCAAAAGTCGAGCATTGCCTGCTGTCACAATGGGACGACGAAAACACAGTAAAGATAAAACACGCCTGCAAAACATAATTACTAATGTAGATACAATAAAATCTGAATATTGGCATAGTTATAAATAATTAATTAAATATATAAATTTTTAAATAAATGATTAATTTATTAATCATTAATAATTCGTAAATTTCAAAATTTGTATAGAAATTGAACTCTTTATTTTGTTTCAAGAAGTCAATAAATTTTCTAATTATCCACTCGGTTTCCAAACTTTTAAGTTTAATATTCTGAGTCCTTTGTTAAAATGCAGAAATTAAGCTGATAAAATAGATATTATGACTCCTGTACACAGGACACAGGATGTGGCAACGCTTGCCGTGTCGCTGCGTCTTGTGTGCAGGAGCCATTACAAATTTTTAATCTTGTTAACCCCGCTTTGCGATCTTTATATTTATCTATAACAGAAACTTGATTACACGAGATAGATATGTCATATAGCGGTAAACGAAAGAACTGTAACTTTTGATATCTTAATAATGCTGTGATTCTACCATTATTTTATGATAACAGATCATGTTGTGTTTCTGCTGTGTGTTTGCTGTTATCTTTTGAAATGGCAGCACATGCTTAATTTTTGCAGCATTTCTACCGTTACGTCGTGCTTGCAGATAAACTCGATTTCTAACGATATTTTGTCAATATAGCATGATGTGTCATATTATGTTCAGTTTTTATTTGGCTTCTGTTGACATATTGTGCCAACACGCAGTGCTTTAAATCTATTGTTTTTATGCCAAGAACTTCTATTTAAATTTTGTAGCATTTTTTGTAACATATAATGATGCAGAGATTGTTTGTTTTCTGTTACATTTTTGCCGGCACTAATTAAAATGGCAAATCATGCGCGGCTGCTACCATAGTTCTACCGATATAATATGTAATGCATAATTTGCAATACGTGATCGGGCAAACTTGGCTATCTGGGATAATAATTACATAATGTTATTGCACGTGATATACATATCAATGTAATGATATCCCAGCAAGCAAAATGATGCAAAGTTTGCAGCAAACTCGAACATGCCTTTACAGCAAAATTGTGACAAGGTGTGTCCGCAAAAAACTTAGCTTTTGCTGGCAAGGCTTGTCGCAATAGTGTGACGCACATTTTATGCAAATAATAGAGCAAACCTTGTTGTGCACGGCATGACATCAAATTTGTAGCAAGAATAGGACAAACCTTGCCGTGTACGGCATGATCGTAAATTTGTGGTAATTTTTTGTATAGGGTGATTCAGAAACCTTGTGACAAACTCTGAGGAACAATAAATCTGCAGAGAAGAATATTTTTTGTGAAGCAATCCATCATGTTTTCTAACGCGTCGTTTAAGAATATGCGACCGCGCAGACAAGAGTCTTAGGTGACATTTATTATAATTATGAGATGATGATAATATATGAATAATTGAAAATGAATTCATAATATGATGAATATATGAATTATATATATATATATATATATATATTTACATTTTAAGTAAACAATAAACGAATGATTTAAACTTTCTGAGACATTTATCTGCCCGATCTAAGAGAAACAATATCAGTCCAATATCTGAATTCTCTATGTTGGGATTGTATCAGTAATTGAACTGATAGAAATAATTATATTTTTAATCTTTTGCCAGTTGCTCTGCAAGACCAACCTTAACCTAAAAATCAAGTACGAGATGGGTGCATATAGCGCGTTACATAGTGATGAACAAATGAATTATCGGCTGAATACTATGTTTTTGTAAAGTTTGTAATAAAGTAAAGTTGTAAATTTGCTATCATGCTGTGCATGGCAAGGTTTGCTCTGTTATTTGAGTGAATTTTGCGTTTCGTTGTGCCAGAATATACTTTGCTCTGTTCAGGGAGAAACGTGAGATCGGATATACGTCTATTAGATGTCGGAGCCATCTAGTCTAAAACAACATTTAGAAACATGAATTAGATGCCATGTAATTTTGTGTCATTGAATTTTTAGATACTATTAAAACTTAATATTCACACAATAGTAGTGCACTGTTTATGAAACACTCTTTGGACTGCAAATCACTTCTCGACATCTAATAGACATCTAATAAACCTCTAAGTAAATGTTAACAAAATAGGTATGTGTAATATCATAATAAAAACAGAAAAAAAATTCTCTTGTTGGAAAAATAATCTCATAAACATATTTGTGTTCATACATTAATCACTTTATAACCTTAAGGTCAAACTTTTGTCAATATATCATATGAGTTTTTTGTGATTGACGATGTTTATGACTGTGTGTGATGAGAGAAAGAGATAGCATATCGTATGTCCATTCTGTTTTGCTATTTGCTGACCGTATAATTATGTATAATAACCGGTATTAATTAGTCCTTAAACAATATACTTTAACGGAAAAACTGCTAATGATTGACTGCCGCGGATTTATATTTCATTCGCTTATCGGTATGCGGCGCACTATTTTATATACTCGTATTCAAGTTTCTGTCAAGAAGTGTATATAAAGCCTGCAAAACGCGATTAATAACAACTATTTACATCAGTTTAATTCCTGATACGATACAAGAAAATTCAGATATTGACTTGATTTTTATAAAATTGGACAGATAATGCCCGATCGGACATAAAGTGTCCAAATAAATGAAAGTCATTCATTATTGTCTTTAGTTAAAATAAAATTAGAAGTTAACTTTCGTATAAATAAAATCTTTAATTTCATGAATTAAATTATTTAGATTTATCTATATGTATTACACATTAATATGTTATCATATATTAACATTGTAATTGGTCCAAAACGTCCAAAAAACGTCAGATAATGAGATGTTTATTAAACATTTAAACGAGGCCACTATGACGTCTATCTAGATGCGAAAGTCGACCTATCTTAGACGTGTCGAATAGAATACATCTATTTGACTTCACGTTTCTCTAACATAAATATGTTATCATATCGTGTACAATAAGGTTTGCTTTGTTCTCGTTGTAAATTTGCTATTATAGCGTGTATAAGATTTGCTACTAATTGACATAAAGTTTGTGTTACACCGTGAGTAGCATCATACGTGTTCTTCTATGCGTAAAATTTATGGACAAGCCTTTTTCTATTATTTATAGCATCGTAAGACGAAAAATTTTGCCGTCAATTTGATCCAAATTTTTTGACAAATCAAAACAAGACAAATGTTTGCTAGACAATTGTTGTCCAAATGAAAGCATATCTTGCCGCAAAGCTTTGGTAAAACGTGATTTTAATATTCTTGGCTGTCTGGGCAGGTTTTGGACAATGAGCCTTGTTATACGGGAGGACTTACTTTCGAAATGTTATTCATTAAAAGACAAAAGTCAGGCTTAAACTTGCAAAGTGACACGGAGTTACTTGATTACTCTTAGTTATCGATTATCGATAAGCTCAGTAAGATTTAAAATTTACCGCAATTTAATTTCGATTTATGCTTGTTTGTTTGCCTCGTTGATCTCTATTTGTTATTATCATGCGAGTTCCGTGCATGCCTTTGACTGCGCCTAGCATGGGCCCTTCATGGGTGAATCGCGTTTTTAGAATTTTAACATCCTTGGTTCTCATTATTCCACCACTGTTTTTAAAATTCCAGGCGTTGTCTGATTTAAATTTCCTGCCACAAGTTCTGGGGAAAATTATGTAGTGGATGGTGAATTTTGACAAATATTAACGTGCCTTTAGAGGATCGATGAACAATTTTTGACTATTTCTGATTTTATTTGCTGACCGTAATTTTTCACTGAAGAGAGTCCAGTTAAAGACTGAAATGTTTGTGCTATTTATTTTGTGATATTTATATCTTTACGATGCGCTTTTGCTTTTTAATTCTAATTTTAAGAGTTTCTATCAAGACATAAACGTGTAGTTATTATTAAGTTATTTTTTTGTTATTTGCGCCTTTGCTCCTTAAGCTAATTTATTTATTTGTTTGTTTTGATTTTATGGGAGCTATATTATTATTTAGAAAGGCTGTAGATTGTATACAAAATCTGTTATATTAGATAATGATGGCTGAATATCACTAGAAATATTACAAAACTAGCTGACATAATTTGACAGCAGATCAGTAGCAGAAACTGAGCAGAATTTGCGCAAAATTATCATAGCAGATTGACAACAGAAACCGAGCAAGATCTGCAGCTTTTAGCCATTTATATAATTTATTGAAATAGTATAGTTTATTCGCTTACGGCTATGCGGCGCACTATTTACTTTCTATATCCGTATTTAAGTTTTTGTCATGAGTATATACAAAGCCTGTAAAATGCAACTAATAACATATGTAATTATTTCTATCAGTTTAATTTCTTATACGATTCCCGTACAGGGGTAGTGAGATATTGAACTGATTTTTGGAAAATCGGACAAATAAATATCTGATTTTCACTTATTCGGACAATTTCTGTCCAAATGAGTAAAAATATTTTGTTATTACTTACTTAAGATATAAAAAATAGAAATTAATTTTCATATAAAAATAAAATCTTTGATTTTATAAATTAAATTAATTAAATTTTCCTATATATATATATAGGAAAATTTAAATAATTTAATTATGTAATATATAAATAATGTAATATATATATATATATATATATATATATATATATATATATATATATATGTTATTAATACAAATGTTACAAAATGACGTCTCGTAAATGTAACGTATCGACTATTGATGTCATTTTCGGATTTTATGAGGCCTAACTTAGAATGTCTATAATTGGTCATTTTGTGACCGAAATTTAACATTTTTTGTCCCAATAAAACAAATATATGTTACATACATTGTATACTGCATTTATTATGTAAGAGAAACGAGCAATGTAAATTAATGAATTAAACATTTAAATGCCGCTATTTCATTTAAATTGTAACAACAGATCTTGTTCGGTTTCTGCCGCCAATCTGGCATCTAACTGCGTTGCGCATATCCTGCTCGATTTCTGCCATTAATTTTCTGTCGGCTTATTTCGATAGCTTTTGCCAACAGAACACAAGCTTAATACGGACAGTTGATGCAAGCTGCAATATGCTACTTTAATCTGCTTGCAGTTGATGCAAGCTGCAATATGCTGCTTGAATCTGCTCACAAACTGTTACCAGGCTGCTAACATTTTGCTTACTGGGATCTTAAGTAAATATAATAACGAACGATTTTCACTTATTCGGACAATTTCTGTTCGAATAAGGGCCCGGGCACATAAAAAAACTTAAACAGTAAGACTTAAAACTTAAGAATTTCAACCATACGGAATTTTCAGCGTAGCTTACGTTTCAATATGGCTGCCTTACTGTTCGACCGTGATTGGTCAATTCGCTTACGTCTTAAGTCTTACTGTTTAAGTTTTTTTATGTGCCACGGTCCTAAGTAAAAATCGGAAATTTATTTGTCCGAATAAGTAAAAATAGTATATTTATTTGTCCGATTTTCAAAAAATCAGTTCAATACTTGAATTCCTTGGTACGAGTGTCGTATCAAAAATGAAACTGATAGAAATAATTACGATGTTATTAGCCGTATTTTGCAGGCATTATATATGTTCATGACAAGAACTTGAATACGGGTATAGAAAGTGAATAGCGTGCCGCATAGCGGTAAGCGAATAAACTATACTATTTCAATAAATTATATCAATGCTAAAAACTGCAAATTCTGCTTGGTTTCTATTGCCAATTTGCCATCAGATTGCGTGCGCACAGATCTTGCTTGGTTTCTGCCGACAATCTGACGTCAAATCATGTTAGCACCCTTACAGCACATCAACATCCCAATAAGGTTCTAGTCATTTTAAATTGTAAGATAGTAACATTCCACGGAGATTAATAAATCTGCCATTAATCTTCCAGCAACATGAAAATGTTTGCACAAATTTATCCCATTAACATTCCAGGGACCTTGCGCATAACTTGTATTAATATTCATACAACATACCAGAAACTTTCTAATATTATTTTCAATAAGGAACCCTAGCAAACAAATATTATATTTAGCAAAAATCGATTAAATACTATTGGTTTTCAATAACTTTCAATCGTTTTTTCAATAATAATTTAATAGTCCAAACCTTTTTTTTGTTAAATATGGAATCTCGCAAAAAATTCATAAAATTAAATAAAACGAGCTATTTATTAGTGTATTTTTGGGAATATTAAAAATATATATATATATTTTTTTTCAATATGGATGATTTAAATTTTTTCAGACATTTATCTGCAAGGATTATGTTTATTTACATTCACAAACAAAAGTTAAGTTGGCTCTACTGAAATATTGATCTTCTTTGGTTCTATTCTTCTTCCAGTGGAAACAGTACGTTAAATTCGATGCACACCAAAACAGAATTGGATTGACAACTTCGGTGGAAACTAGACCACTGACTACGTTTACACGTTAACTCTAAGGGCCAATTTTACCAAGTCCGGTTAGATAAACCGACAGTTAAAATTAGCAGAATGGCTAACAGAAAATAGAGGTAAAGGAAAACCAAGCATTTATGTCATTTCAGTTAACCACCTTGCTAATTTTAACCGTCGGTTCATCTAATCGGACTTGGTGAAATTGGCCCTAAGTGTGCCGTGTAACAAATTGAGCTCAATGAGCTCTGTTACATGGCACCCTTAATCGGGTTTAATAACGTCCGTAGTTGTAAAACTGGCCAATCACAGCTATTCCTCTGAAGAATGGAATGACTGTGATTGGCCAGTCTTAAAACTACGGATGTTATTAAACCCGATTAGGGGTGACTAGAGTCCTATATAATCAGAGAATCGACATCGTTACCCCTTCCATTTCATAATCACCATGTTGGTTCCCCAGCTGTCCATGTGTAATCTAAAATGTCTTAAAAATGTCTCAAAGATATTCAAAATGTTTTTTTTTAGAAAATAACATTACAAATATACTTTTTTCTCGCTTACGGTACGCCGGTTGCGATTAGTTTGCACGTAGGTTTCACTACGTGCAAACTAACCGCCAACATAGGACGCGTTCACTTAACGACCGCAACGCTCGCAAGCATTATCTGTCTTTATTTAACTTTCGGTGAACAACAAAGATGAAATGATACGTGAGCGTTGCAGTCGTTAAGTGGAACGGCCCGTAACGGTCAGCCAATCAGCAAGCGGAACACCCTTGTCGCTTCTCTGATTATATAGGACTCTAGGGGTAACGTGTAAGGGCCAATTTCATCAAGTCCAGTTAGATGAACCGACGATTAAAATTAGCAAGGTGGCCAACAGAAAATAGAAGTGAAGGAAAATGAAGCATTTATGTCATTTCAGTTAATCACCCTGCTAATTTTAACCGTCGGTTCATCTAACCGGGCTTGGTGAAATTGACTCTTAGGTGTAAACATAGTCTATGTAACGTCATTGTAAACGTAGTCATTGTTTTGCTGAACGCAGCCATTGTATTTTTGTTGTTACCGCCATATTGCCGTTGCAATGCTTTAGGTGAAACGATAAACTATCAGTTATTGTCCTGTTACTGATAACATAACGTGTACTTATAACTACCCAGTCAGCCACGTCTGTTCTAACAGATATTGCCAAGTGCTTGCTACAAATTATTGTCAGCAAAAAGTGCTGTATTGTACAAATTTGGTACAAGAGTTGATATTACCGATTAAGCTGATTGCCAGCAAGAACTAAACAAAGCTTGCTAATATAATTATACAGCAAATTGGCGGCAGAAACCGAGCAAAGTTTGCTGACATGACTGACATCAGATTGTCGGAAAAAACTGAACAAGATCTGGAGTGCGCAATCTGATGGCAAATTGGCAGCAAAAACCGAACAGAATCTGCAGCTTATTATAAAGTATTATAAAATAGTTCAGTCGCTTATCGCTATGCGGCGCGTTATTCATTATCTATACCCGTATTCAAAATCTTGTTATAAGTGTTTATAAAGCCTGCAAAATGCTAATAATATTATAATATATGTATTTTTATCAATTCAATTTTTGACACAATTCTTATACAGGAAATTCAGATATTGAATTGATTTTTGGCAAATCGGACAGATAATTGTTCGATTTTCACTTATTTGAAAAATTTCTATCCAAAAAGATCTTTAATTTTATAAATTAAATTATTTAAATTTACCTATATGTTTTAACATATTAATATATGATTTTATATAATGTCTAATTATCTAATGTCTAACTTATCATCATTTTGTTACTTAGGGTTGAGACTTTAAATCCATTTAAATATACTATTTTATATGAATGGTCGAAAGCTGCAGAATTTGTTCGGTTTTTGCTAACAATCTGCTATCAGATTGTCTTGCGCAGATCTTGCTCGATTTTTGCCATCAATCTGACATCAAATCATGTCAAGCTTTGCTTGGTTTTTGCCGTCAATTTGCTGTCAGATTATGTCAACAAGCTTTGTCACCAAAACACAAGCTTATTGCGGACACAGATGGCATTGGATTTGTTACCAAGTTTTGAGCAAATTTGATGCCAATTTGGCAACAATTTGTTATCAAATTGCTTACTGGGTGATTGCTTGTCCTTGAAATTTCGTCAACTGATTGCTTTTATAAGCTCTCATGTTACTGCATTTAGTAATGCGTTCTATTTCGATGTCAGCAAATGTACAACAAGCATTTAACAACATATGTAATGAATTTTGGATTGCTCAATGATTAATCACGCTTGATTATCTGAATTATGTCTCCCACAAAATTACAAAACTTGTACGAAACATTTTTTGATAGAAGCCTTGGTTTTCGAGAAATATCAATTAATGCGTCATTTAAAATGGGCCTCCCTATATAAACAATAAGTTTTAATAAAAATTATGGTACAATTACCATAAATGCAGCACAATTAATAAAAATACGAAATTTAGGAAGTGCGCAGCTAACAGGTTTTTTTTGTTTCCTTACATAGGTATTTACGTTTTTAAAAATTAAATACTTGAAAACTTAAGACTTCTAAAAAGTGTTATGTACATTATTAAATACCTTATTTCTGGATTAGGATCTGGTTTTCTGACAGTTAAAGCAACTACTGAACTGCTGGGTCGATGTAATAATTGAGCGGCTTGTCTTAAATCTCCAGAATCTAATTGTTCCCCATCTATCGCGAGCAGCCTGTCGCCGGATGCTAAACTGCCTGTTCGATAAGCAAGCGATCCTCGGCGAACTTCCGTGATTATTAAGTCCTCATTAACTGTGAGACCCAGATCGGGTTGACCACCTAACGGCCTCGTTACTCTCACTGTGAAAACTCCGGAATTCGGAACCACTGGTCCACCTACTCTGTATTCTATCACTAACTCGATCTGATTATGCCAATATATAAAAATAATTAATACAAAGATATTTCATCCTATTTTTATAAAAATTAAAACAAGAAAAGATGTGTGTTTACCAATTGCGACGTCTCAAGTATATTAGCTACTTCAGTCGGTTGCAGATCGCGTAACATTCTCCGATTGATTGCGATAGCCTTATCACCAAGCAAAAGGACACCGCTTTGTTCCGCCGGTCCACCAGCTTCCAAGAAGCTCACGACGTAATTCATGCGATCTTCAATTAATTTAAGCGCAAGCCCAAAGCCCCGATGATCTGGTCGGAGAATGACCGTCAGGTTTTCCTTCATTTGTAGAGTCTGATTCGAGTTCTGCTGGATCTGCGGTTGTGCTCTCCTTTTGACTGTTCTCGATGGTCGTGGTAATATTTGTAGCCTAGCAATACGATAGCTTTGGGAATTATTTCTAAGCAGCTTCGCGGCGGTTGCCGCGTCCTGAACAGACGTATCATCCACGGCCAATAGCTGATCTCCTACTTGGAGAGCGCCACAGCGATCTGCTGTGCTCGCCGGACGGAGACTTTCTATGTAGATTCCGTTTGATGTTTCTCTCACGGTTAAACCTAGTTCTCCTGAAGATTTTCAAATGTTTCAAGTTAATATACATTCAAATGTTCATATTTTTAACATGTCAGGACAAAATAATTTTTCTATTTTTAATACATTTTTATTCCCTCGTGTGCAGAATAAAAATATCATTTTGATTATGTGTAACAATATTTTCATGTTATACATATGTAATTAAATAATGAATATGAAGTAGTGATAATACAGAAACAGATGTTAAAAATTTTTTCTAATATCAAGAAAAGAAGATATCAAGAATATATTAAGAACTTAGGAAGAACACCATTATATTAATGCTATATGAATGCTCATTTTTAATCTTGTTAATCGCATTTTGCAATCTTTATTCCCAAGTAGCAGAGTGACATCAAAAGACGACATAATGACGTCTATTTTTAGTAATTTATGGTCTATGATGTTGGCGGCTAATAATTGACCTTTAAAAATCATTTTTTAGACCAGTCAAAGACGTTATTTTGAAGACGACCTAAAATCGTCTAAATAAGATCCTTTCGTAATTTATAACTTGTAACTTATTACTACGGTTATAGTTCATTTGCTTATCGCTATGTAGTATACTCGTATTCAAGTTTTTATCATAAAACCTACAAAATACGGCTAATAACATTATAACAACTATTATCATTCGGACAGGAATTGTCCGAATAAGTAAAAATGGTTCTCATTATTGTCTACTTAAGATATAAACTTCCATATAAATAAAATTTTTGATCTTATAAATTAAATTATTTAAATTTATCTATATATATTATATCTATATATGTTATTACCCATAGCATCGAAAGATTGCAGAAACGTTGCATATGGTAGACAGACCTTGCATTGAAACATTGTAATATTGCATAGAAGTTGCGAAATGTTTCTGTAATGTTACTGCAAGGTTGCGGTAATGTTGAAATGTTCGCCCTTAGAAATATTACAATGTAAGATTACAGTATTGTTACGGTGCAATATATTTGTAATATTGAAATGCGTTGCTACAAATATGCAGAACGTTTCAAATTTGATAGATAAACTTTGAAAATATATAAACTTTTATTAAGCTAGCAGGATCAAATCAGCAGAATCAAACTAGACCTATCAGATTATTTACTACTAATAGTATTTTATACTAATTTGTACCACTAATAATAATTTTGTACCTCGTGCCATTTCCAAAAAAATCGTTGCGCTGCCAAATTAAACTAGCAGGATCAAACTAAAATAAAACGAAAAGATAAAAATAAGACCAGAAATTAAAATAGCTGAATTTGTACTAATTTGTACCACCCAAATAAACTCAATATATTTAGCCCTTATGCTTAAAACAACCCCCAATTGAATTTAGCTCTATTAAGCTCAAGAGTAAAATACTCTTTCTAATCAGCAGAATCAATCGCTATTTATATACTTGACGGGGCATAATTTGTACCACCAAAATGTGAAGTTTCAAATTTTGTACCCTCGCAGTTCCTTCGAAAACTATCCTCGACTTCTATCCGTCTCAAGAATAAAGTACCTTTTGCCACGAGCAGAATCAATCGCTACTTGTACACACAACGCAACATGATTTGTACTATCAAAATCTAAAGTTCCTGATTTTGTACCCTCGCCGTTCCTTCGAAAACTACCTCCGACCCTTCTCATACTCAAGAGTAAAGTACTTTTCGCCATGAGCAGAATCAATCGCTACTTGTACATACAACACGACATAATTTGTACCATCAAAATCTAAAGTTTCAGATTTTGTACTCCGTTGTTCTTTTTATTAAATATATATTTCAGTAATGAATTTATTCTAAATTTTTTAGTGATTCTACGTATAAAGGTATCAAAATAAACATACGTACTTGCATGTATACCGATTATGCATGAGGATATGTATGTGTTCGTGAACGAAAAACTACATTAATGTACAATTAACCTACACATCAACTTTTTAGTAAAATTATAACAGTTAATGATTAGGAATGTAAAAAGGGATAGGTGTCGGGGGTAATTTTTGAAAGAACGGCTGGGGTACAAAATTTGAAACCTTCACATTTTGACGGTATAAGTTATGTCGCGTCGAGTGTACAAGTAGCGATTGATTCTGCTGACTGGAAAGAGTACTTTACTCTTGAGCTTAATAGGGCTAAATTCAATTGGGGGTTGTTTTAAGCATAAAGGCTAAATATATTGAGTTTATTTGGATGGTACAAATTACTACAAATTCAGCTCTTTCAATTTCTGGTCTTATTTTTATCTTTTCGTTTTGTTTTAGTTTGGTCCTGCTAGCTTAATTTGATGGTAGCAGCGCTACGTTTTTTTTGGAAATAGCACGAGGTACAAAATTATTATTAGTGGTATAAATTAATATAAAATGGGTATTAAATAATCTGATAAGTCCAGTTTGATTCTGCTAATTTAATCCTACTACCTTAATAGAGGTAATATATAAAGACATTCAAGACCCATACAGCACCGCAAGATTGCAATAACATTGCAGCAACATTTTTCTGCAAGATTGCAATATTGCAGAAACATTGCAAAATGTTGCTGCAACATTGTTATGATATTGCAGCAATAGTAAAATGTCCGCCTACAGAAATATTGCAATATAATATTACAACAACATAACAATATAATATATATGCAATAATGCTTTATGTATATTTATCGACATAATATCCTTAACATATGAAAAAAAATAATAAGAAATTAGGCGTATAAGAGTCAGGATCTAGCGTGTATATAGATTTTCTGTATTATAATAATAACGAAATTATAAAATGTAAATTTTTCAGTACACATTCGACTTCCTTCAGTGACAGAAAATATCTAAGAGAAATTAAAAACTCAATTTGCAATTGTGTAAATTCACAATTTCTTTGTAACCGAAATATTCAGATATCCGGATGCAAAAAGATTGTGGTGAATTTACGCATACGAGTTTTTTCACATCTCTCTTGTCTTTATATAATCTCAAAATTTATTTATTAAAATCTGAAGTATCTTGCATGTTAAAAAATTATTATCAAATTTTTGATTTTATATAAGAATGGAAACTATTAAAAGAATTCTTAGTCCAATGTCTGAGTCCCCTGTGTTGGGATTATATCATACAATTTAAACTAATAAAAATAGTTATTATATC
This sequence comes from Polyergus mexicanus, assembly GCF_030449975.1. Lineage (NCBI taxonomy): Eukaryota > Metazoa > Arthropoda > Insecta > Hymenoptera > Formicidae > Polyergus > Polyergus mexicanus. The sequence goes on along the minus strand of NW_027223326.1, from coordinate 5,777,548 downwards.
TTTAATCTTATTAGCCACTCTTTGTAAACTTTATATAATCATCATAACTAAAAATTAAATGCGGAATAGATAGCGCAACATGCGCCGCATAGTGGTAAACGAATGAACTAGCGATTATTGAATACTTTTTTTGTAATATTTTCGGAATGTTGCTGTAACATTGCTAAAGTTATATTGTAAAATAATGTCTTTGCAATATTTCTGCAACATTAAACTGCAATATGCAATATTACAATGTTGCAGCAATGTTGTTGGAAGCTTCAGTGCTGTATGGGGAGAGATAAGAGAAAAGGATTGTAAATTTACGCAAATACGAGTTTTTTTCTCGTCTTTCTTGAATATCTTTATACATATTTTCAAAAGTTTGTCTATTTAAATATAAAGTATCTTGCATATTAAAAAATTATTATCAATTTTTTGATTTCATATAGGAATGGAAACTATTAAACAATTTTCTGTTATCTAATTAACATTACTATTTTATAAATAATTTACAAGTTTAAGAAATTGAAAATGATTTAAAAAATTTATGAAAGTTAAAATTTTATTTATATAGATATTAGACTTTATTTTACATTTTAAGTAAACAATAAATAGATAATTTTAATTTTTTGGATATTTATTTGTTCGATTTCTGAACAATCAGTTCAATATTGTAACATTCTCATGAAATATTACGATTACATGTTCCAATAATGTCTCAACAATATTACATTGCAACTTGCAAGATTGTAACATTACTGCAATATAATTGCAATGTTCTGTGCTGTATGGGTACATGTTAATAATGTGATTGGTTTTATTTTTGCCATAAAAAAAGTTAGAAGATGACGTTCTCTAGATATGACATCGACGTCATTTTCAGATTTTATGACATCTAACTTCGAACGTTTTTAATTGATCATATTATAACAAAAATTTTGTGACAATTTCGTCATTATGACATCATTTTGCTATTTGAATTTTCCTATGATAGAAACTTGAATATGAGACAGATACATCGTAAACGAAAAAATTATAACCCGATATTATTATCTTATATAATTTCGGTGTATTTCTGCCATTATTTTATAATAATACATCATGTTATGTTTCTACTGTGTTTTTGCTGTTATCTTTTGAAATGGCAGCGAATGCTGCATTTTTGCCGTCGCCGTGCTTGCAGATGAGCTTCTAATGATATTTTGCCAATATAACTTGATATCATATGTTCTATTCAGTTTTGATTTCTGTTGACATATTGTATCAGAGCACGCAATACTCTAATTCTACTATTTTTATGTGTCAAGAATTTTTGCTTTTTTAAATTTTTGCAGCAATTTTTATAGTATATTATGATTGCATGGATTGCTCGATTTCTGCTGCATTTTTGCCAACATTAACTAAGATGGCAGATTATACTCGGTCATTGTCGGAGTTTTGCCAACTAATACGTAGCACACAATTTGTAATACGAGATTGCAGATTTGATTATTTGTGGATAACTTTATATATTTATAAATTTGATATGAACTATTGTATATATATATTGACTTTTTTCTCGGGAAAAACTGGAAGAATGAAAATAATTTAAGGACATACTGGTACTAACATTCTAACATTGACAATATCATACAAATTTAATAGATTGTTTCTATTTACTATCTAAACATGTATATAAAACCTAAGGACGATTTCCTAACCGATTCTCGAGTTATCCAACTTTAATTTTGCATGCGTTCTTATGGAGTAGCAGCATATTTCCACTTATATAAACGAAATTATAAGCAAGCACCATTGCCAATATTCTGAAACTTTATTTGTGAATAAATAAAATACTGAGCAACGTTTTTAAAAAAAGTAGATATCGATTCACTAACTCGTTATCGAGTTATTAATGAAAAGTCAATGCAAAATTCCGAAAATGACATTAAATACAGTATTAAAGTACATTAAATATTACTAATATACGCAACATTTTTTCGTTTCCCACAGCTGATTTCAAGTGAAATTCACATCCAAAAATTTTTTGCCGACGATCATAAAATTTACAAAATATGCAAATATTCATTTGTAGTGCCAAAATCATATTAATTGGCATTATTTAAATCCTTTACACGATACGAGCATATATGGTGCATATCTTAACTCCCAAAAGCATAGAATTTGATCATCAATTTCAAATTGAAGTAACTTTTGGTTGTGATTGTATAGCCAGTACGTTCTTAATAGGATTTTGTATAGTTAAACTCTCTTGATGTACAATCTCACCTTGCTATATATTTATTTCAGATTAACGTGAAATTAACGATTTAATTTTAACGATTTTACGATTCAATATTTATAGTTTAGACTATAAAGAAGATTTATAGTTTATTTTAAATGAGAATTCGTTTGAGGGAAAAACGATATACCTGAAAAGCCGCGTTCCAGTTGAATAAGCAATGGGCCGGAAGTGGCCGCTCGCACCTCTTCCATGTTTGCAACATCATACTCAATTGTGAGGGATGTAACAGGTGCATCCGAACTCTTCTTAAGTGCTCGCTGTGCCTCCGCCAAAGTAAGTCCTCGCAATTCGGTGTCATCTACCGCCAGCAACCGGTCACCGGGCCTGACTCTTCCTTCTTTGGCAGCCGGACCGTCCGTTTTTACTCCCGTCACCATTAGAGCTTTCGACACTCCACCACGAAGAGTTACACCGAGACTGCCATTCTCTCGCTCCACCCTCACTTGCGCGACTTTCGAAGAAACACTGAATGGCGATGATAAACCGATGACATTTGTTGCTTCCTGATCGTTCGACAGCAAAAAGCTGTGAGAATGGTATTGTATTTGTGCGAGTGTATCTTCCATTCTGGGCGAGTCGGAATTTGCGGATGTAGCGATGCTTCCCGGTCTGGCACGGCTCTTGTGCGAGCGCATAGTTGTTAGTCTTAATGAACTGAACATCCTTGTTGATCTATTTACTTGATTTCGGATTACGATTCGATATATTTTGCCCGAATTAATTTAGCAAAACAATTTTCATTATTCAAGAAAGAAGATCTTTTAATGATGATTTCTTGCTATCTACTTCTTTTTTTTGTTTATCACCCGAGAAAAAAGTCCATATATAATCGAATATAAATATAAAGATATATATAAAAAATATATTTAGATGTATGTTTTCTTTCTTTTGTATAATCTTTATATGTACAGGATATAATAAGAAGTATAATTAAATAATGATTAAAAGAATAATTTATACATTGTTCTTCTTTGGAAAAGTAAGAAGAAAAATTATCTATGTCTATAATCATATGTAAATATTTATATACGTATATAGTTATTTAGATTTTAGATAAACAATACATTGTCGAGAGCAGATCTTGTCAAATGCTTGTTACAAATTGTTGTCAGCAAAAAGGTATAAAAAGCTACAAATTTAATACAGAAACTGTTATTACCGATTAAGTGGCAGATTGACGACAGAAATCGAATAAAGTCTCTCTGCATTTTCTAATAATTTAAATAGAATAGTAATGTACGACGTCAGGTTATGTTAATAAGCTCGGTTTCTGCCGCCAATCTGCTGTCGGATTTTATGATCTAGGCTCTGTTCGCAGATCACAAATCTAAGGTGGACATAATTGATGCCAATTCACTAGTAACTTCTTGGCAATGAATAAATGCTGACATTGCTGACATATACATATTTTGCTGGATAGATATGAAAAATTTTTCACGTTCTTCTTTAAATTTCACTTTTTCTAAAAAACAATGCGAAATTTATTTTTAAAATTATTTTTCAATTGTTTTTCTTATTATTTTTCTTGTATATATGCATATATGAGATTATACAAGAGAAAGGAAATATATGTGGACATATTTTATATATAATTATATTATATTTGGTTATATATGGATTTCTTTTCCTGAGTATATATACTGGACTATAAGCATTTCAGTTGAGAACAGCGAAATCATTCACAAATCACACACATATGAAATTTGTACGAAAATTTCGGAAATTACCTGCTTCTTTCAAATGCAATCTTCTTCCTTGCCGATTTATATAAATATATAAAAACATTCTACATTATGTTCTACATCTCATCGAATGATGAGCATCCTCTAGATTAAAGCCGATTATTAATGAAAAATATTTATATAAAAATATATGTTTTCTTATAGCTACTTTTTAATATCTAATAATAAATCTATCGTAGCTAAAACTCGTGTGTAGATCAAAGATATATATCAGTTTTCAGGTTAAATTAAAAAAAAACTAAATCTTTCACTGATAGAAGTAAAGAACAACAAATATATAAAAGATCAGATCTTGGCACAATCAATAATTTTTTTTGCTCACGAGGTAAACAAGTTGTCTTTGTTCGATAACTCTTTAGCGCAGCGTGAAACTACCACGCTCTTACCACGAACGAAACTCCTTAGAACTGAGTGCAGAGCTATAACGACTCACGATGTGGCTTTCAAAAATAACTCCTTCAATATAGGGCCGTATCATCGTGCAGACGAACGGATCTATTTATACGTATGATGACATTCGCATCTTTGCTTCACTTGAAAACTTATGCGGCCCTGTGCGGACGCTTCGCAGTCGCCGTAGCGTTAAATGAGATCGTGCTTCTCATTAAATCTTAGGCTTAGCTGCATTCGTTCGAAATGCCTAATACTCAAGTACTGTAAGAGCTCAAAGTACATTTCATTAACCATATATTTATGTAAATATATTAATTGTGTTACAAATTAATTGATTCAAGCATAAATTATAAAGAAAGGAATACATATATTTTTATTTTATTGTCTTTCTTTGGAAAAACAATAATTTTTATACAAAATATGTGTTTATGTCAACTAATCATATGTACAAAAATATTGGAATCTTCTAATAAAAAAATTAAATATTATTTCATTAGTAATGTGTAATTGAAAAAATTATTTCCGCTATATTTCTACTTACAATTTTATTAATATATAATCGGAAATAATTTTACAGCTTGTCATGTCAATGACCATTATATTTCGAACAAATCAATATTACAATAAATTTATACAGAATTGATATGCAAATGTTTATTTAAAATATACTTTAGCATCAGCAAATATGTGTGTGTGTGTGTGTGTCTATGCGCGCGCCCATTATACAGAATGTAACAGAGCGCCCGTATCAGCAATTTTTTGAGAAAACAACGCATTTTCGTAAAAAATGTTTTATGCAAAAGTTGTAGAACTCTAAGTGGCGCATTATATAATAATATTAGTATGACCTTGAATAGCACCATCAAGGTCATATAAAAATCACTTTGAATTTTTTAAATAGTACCCCCTATTTTCCATTACATATTCTTGTAGCTTACCTCGAGAGCTTTCCAAAACACTATAATAAAGTATTTTTTTTATTTAAGTACTTTTATTTTTATATTTACTTTTTGAGTTATTTTATATTTTAATCTGACATATTTTGATATAAAAAATTAAATATTTCGTAAAATATTTAGTTTTTGATAATCTTACCGTAATACTTTTATGTACAGAATAATGAGACAAATCAATTAGTATAAAAAAATTATTTTTTTAAGAAAATTATTTACCACGTATTTTTTTAAACAATTTTTTTTTTGCTCTAATTGATTTGTCTCACTATTCTGTACATAAAAGTATAAAGGTAAGATTATCGAAAACTGAATATTTTACGAAATATTTTATTTTTTATATAAAAATATGTCAGATTAAAATATAACATAATTCAAAAAGTACTTAATGAAAAAATACTTTATTATAGTGGTTTGGAGTGCTCTCGAGATAAGCTACAAGAATATGTAATGAAAAATAGGAGATTCTATTTAAAAAAATCAAAGTGATTTTTATATGATTTTGATGGTGCTATTCAATCCTAATATCATACTAATCATCCTAATCTCATACTAATATTATTATATAATGCGCCACTTAGAGCTCTACAACTTTTGCATAAACATTTTTCACAAAAATGCGTTGTTTCCTAAAAAAGCTTGTTGATACGGGCGCTCCGTTACACCCTGTATACAGATGTTTTATTTTAATCGTCCCAGGCAAATATCTCGAAAAATATGAAAGATATGGAAAAATGTTTCAGATAAAAGTTGTTTGATCCGAAAGGGCACATAAGATAGTGTCATTGGTTTGACCTTGAGTGAATGTGCCAAGGTCATATGGAGTTCAACTTTATTTTTTAAAATGGTATACTCTCTTTTTTATTGCATATTCTTGTAGCTTATCTCAAGAGCTTTTTAATACTATGATAAAGTATTTTTTCATTAAGTACTTTTGAGTTATTTTATATTTTAATCTGACATATTTTGATATAAAAAATAAAATATCTTATTATATTGTTATTATAAAGATATTTTACCGATTTATAATTTTTGTAGTTTATCTTATTATTAAAAATTATTTGTTAATTATTTATTTGTAAAAGCAAAAATACACTCGAAAATGTTGCTATATATTTATTAATTGACTTAACGGTATTATTTTTTATATCTTTTTTTATATGCGATATTTATGTAAAAAATTATGGTGAGAGTATACATTTGTCAATTTTTTGATGATCTAATATGTACAGTGAGCACGGAACCAAATAAATGCAAACGAAGGAATATATAATCTAAAGAAATAAGGAAAAACAAAGAGAATTGCAAGAGCGAATAAGAGTGAAAGAGAGAATCTATGAAAAATATACATTTATGAGAAAACAATATTTAATGACAAAAGAAAAAGGCGAAAATAAAAATAATTTAAAAACAAACTAAAAATAGTCTGTCATTTTAAAAACAAATCTAGAGGTAATAAAAAATAAAGAAGAAAAAGATAGAAGCTAAAATGGTTTATTATTTGTAAAAAAAAAATATTTCTAAAAAAAAATTGGAAGAGCAGAGTTACAGATACGGAAAAAATAAAAAGGAGTTGATCAAAGAAAAAGGAACAAATACAAAGTAATACAAAACAGATGTAAATATATAGCAAGCAAAATGATGCATATTTTATGCAAAGTTTACAACAAAATCGAGCATGTTTTTGCAGCAAAATTGCGACAAGGTGTGTCCGCAAAAAGCTTAGCTTTTGTTGACAAGGCTTGTCGCAATAGTGTGACACACGTTTTACGCAAATAACAGAGCAAACCTTGCCATGCACGGCATGACAGCAAATTTGTGGCAAGAACTGGACAAATCTTCCCGTGCATGATGCGATAACAAATTTGTGGTAAAATCAGAGCAAACCTTCCTGTGCACGGCATGAAAGCAAATTTGTGGCAAGAATAGGGCAAACCTTGCCACGGTATGATAGCAAATTTCTAATAAGATCAGAACAAACCTAGCTGTGCATAGCGTGATAGCAAATTTGTGGTTATTTTCTATATGGGGTGAGTGATTCAGGATTTCTGTAACAAATTGTGAGAAACGATAAATCTCGCAGAAAGAACTATTTTTTTGTGAAACAATCTGTTCTTTGACGCATCGTTTAGAAGCTATGCGACCGCGCAGACAAAGTCTTAGATGATTATAATTATAATTATGATTTTGATGTAATTATGATTTATTATAATTATGAGATGATGATAATATATGAATAATTGAAAATTAATTCATAATATGATAAATATATCAAATATATATATATATATATATATATATATATATATATATATATATATTTACATTTTAAGTAAACAATAAACGGATGATTTTTAAACGTTTTCAGACATTTATCTGTCCGATCTAAGAGAAACAATTAGTTCAATATCTGAATTCCCTATATTGAAATTGTATCAATAATTGAACTGATAGAAATAATTATATTTTTAATCTTCTGCCAGTTGCTCTTTGCAAACTTTATATGTCATTGTCATGACTAAAAATCAAATACAAGATGGATGCATATAGCGCGTCGCATAGCAATGAATAAACGAACTATCGACTGAGTACTATGTTTTTGTAAAGTTTGTAATAAAGTAAAGTTTGCTCTGTTATGTGCGTGAATTTTGCGTCTCGTTGTGCCAGAGTATATTTTGCTCTGTTCTTTCCGTAAATATGTTATCATATCGTGTATAATAAGGTTTGTTCTATTTTCATCGTAAATTTGCTATTATAGCGTGTATAACAAGATTTGCTACTAATTGACGTAAAGTTTGTGTTATACCGTGAATAACATCATATGTGTTCTTCTATGCGTAAAATTTACGGACAAGCCTTTTTCATTATTTACAGCATCGTGAGACAAAAAATTTTGCCGTCAATTTGCTCCAAACTTATTGACAAACTAAAACAAGACAAATGTTTGCTAGACAATTGTTGTCAAAATTAAAGCATATCTTGCCGCAAAGCTTTGCCAAACGTGATTTTAATATTTTTGGCTATCTGAGTATAAGTGTAAGCTAATATTCATTTGAAGAAAAATTTAAAAATTCTATCATTAATTAAAGTAATAAGGCATTTTACATATTAATGACTGCGGTAACGTGAAGTCGAGACTTATAATGACTGTACGCCAGCGGTAAAATAATTGCGCATTGCGCAAAAATTTATACCAGGATAAGAATGATCAATACTTTCCGTTTGTCTCACTACTTACCTCATTAATAAAATTAAAATAATGTAACACAATATAATAATTTATAATTCCACAGATACGATGCATTACATTTACATATATTATGATAAATTCAAAATTGTATGTAAATAAATGCATTTTGTACATTCGATGAAATGTCTTGCATATATTTATACGCAATTTATTTTGGACTTATACATGGATCTTACTTTTGAAAGTAAAGCATTTTATCTTATCATACATATACATATATGTATATAAGTTTAAGCAATCAAATTATATATATATATATATATATATATATATATATATATATATATATATGAATTATATACTGATGAACATGCATACCTGTTCGAAAATTATTTTAAATTTGATTTTTAATGTTTTTTCCGATTGATTTATATAATAGATAGTTTAAATAATAGAGACAAAGAAAGAATCTCTTTAATCTTTAATAGACTAACTACAGTATGTATTTAATTAAATAATCAGTTAGTAGCAATCTGAATGCAACTACGAAAACAGTTCACTGAACTACATAAATATTTAACTGTATGTAAATGTTACAACTCTCTATTATGCTCTGTCTATAATATAAAAATTTATATATTTTTATATGTTTATAGTCCGTATAGAAATACAATCTTATGTTAAGCTAGCCTTTTGTAATCTGCAATATTAATTACTATTTTATTTATATTTACATATTTCGACAAAAATGAAAAAAACAAAAAAAGATAGTTATGAAGTTGAATATATTTTATACATTCATTAATATACATATAATTAATTGTACAACTATACACAAGAGATGCTTTTTCTTAACACACACAGAACTGATATGCATTTTTCATATACACGTATATTCCGACATTTATTTAAATTTATGTGTTAAGACATTCTATTCTCGAGTGTAACAAGAAATATTTTTGTAGAAAGTATGTTATTTGTACTTTATATAACTAATAATATACGATATATATAGGGTAACTCGAGGGAAAATGTGCCATGTCGGGTAAGATGCCACTTTTCTATAATTTTTAAATTTTTTGATAAAGGGTACCACTAATCTCTCTATTCAGCTGATCATGTTTAGCCTAGGTGACGAAACTACATATTATGTAGTTGTAGTCGGTTCTTGACGCTATATTTTTGATTTAATTAAAATAAGTTAAAAAATATTACGTATAATCAACGTACAGTTATAACCATATTAAGTTGTATGGTTGTCCGGTATCTGACACTTGTAAGAATCTTTTGTTGTTGTTACTGTTAAAATAATAAAAAAATTAATCTCTTTTAATTATAACCTGTTAGAAAGATAATATATAGGTCGTTATATACTACGTTTTTAAATCATGCCACGTTTTATTCTTTTTGTTGTGTGGCGTATCTAATCTCGCGCAGTTCCTTCTTTTTTTAGTTCCATTACGTCCATGCGTTGAGTTGTACATTTTACCGTCTCTGTTTTAAATTGTATGCACTACAGTTGTTCTTTTATTATATTCACAATATTAATTCAATATCAAAGATAACAAATGTGTTGGTATTTATTCAGTAAATCACCGAATAAAAGAAAAATCCAATTGGTTATGGGCTCAGTAACTGCGCTGTCAAGTCTGTGCTAGCAGATTCAGGTGCCAATATGCATATGACATCTCGACGTGAATATTTTCGTGAGCTTGGACCAGTAAAAACAGTACGTTGCGTAAAAATTGCTGGAGATAAAGTACTTCTAGTAGTTGGTATCGGTACAATTGACATTCAAGCAAAAGTAAACGATAAACTAGTAGATCGACAACTAACTAATGTGCTTTATGTTCCGGAGTTAAAACAAAATCTGTCTTCAGTGGGAGTTGTAACTGACAGAAATTTCTCATTTCATAGCTATAGCAATCGTTGTGAAGTTCGAGAAAGCAACGGAAATCTATCTGTAGAAGGAATTCATTATGGTTATTTTTTTCGTATGCTTTTCGACGTGAAGAAACCAGAAGAGTGTAACCTGGTGCAAGAGGAATCATTAAAACTATGGCATGAAAGATTGGGCCATATTAATGTAAAATCTATTAGACAAACAGAAGAAGCCGGAGCACTAGATGGAATGAAAATTAAAGTTGGAAATGATTTCTTTTGTGAAGCGTGGGTAAGCAGATCTAGAAGCCACATTTTTCAAGCAACCGGAAGAAAGCTAAGAAACCGGGAGAAATGATTCATTCCGATGTATGTGGTTCCCTAAATGTAAAATCTCCACGAGCATCAAGATATTTCGTGTTATTTAAAGATGGCTGTACTGGATATCGTATACTATATTTTTTGTAGCACAAATTTGATAGATTTAAAGAATATGAGGCTTTTTTTTAGTAGTTACTCAAACTAATAATAGAATAAAAGTATTGCGCACTGACAATGGTAAGGAGTACTTATTACAAGAATTTAGTGATTTCTTACGGAAAAGACGAATCTCACATGAAAAATCAACACCGTATGTTTATCAACAAAACGGGCATGCGAAACGAGAGATGCGAATACTGGTGCTAGATCGATGTTGATCGCGAAGAACTTGCCAGATTATTTATGGGCAGAAGCAATACAGACCGCATCATATATTTTAAATCGTATTATTTCAAAACAAATGGATGGTACGACTGCTTATGAAAAATGGTTTAAGCGCAAACCAGAGATAAAACATATGAAGATATTTGGAAGTGATGCATATATAAATGTTTCTAAAGAAAAGAGGAATAAGCTGGACCCAAAGAGTAAGAAGATGATCTTCGTGGGATATGAAAGAGATTCAACAAATTATCGATTATGAGATCTTGCAAATAAGAAGATATATGTTAGCTGCAATGTTGATTTTAATGAAGTCGTAGAAGAGTCAAATATTGTTACTGAGAAATCTAAGAAAAAAGTATTTTTTTAGTGGTCATTTGGA
>NW_027223326.1:5075400-5165939 GCF_030449975.1 Polyergus mexicanus | reverse complement strand
AAGCAGTGGTATCAACGCAGAGTACTATTAGGCATATAAGAATATTCATTATAAAATATTTTATTCGCTACAGTATTATAAGAGTTTTATAAGAGCCTTATACTATACATGGTATGCGGACTGGCCGTCGATCGATATTCTTATCCGCCCGCTCGATAAGATTAGGCCGGACAAATAAGTTGGAATGTTGCGAGAGAACGATATAGCTGTCCTTCTCGCACAGAGATCCCTACCAGCGGCTCTTCCACTTGCCATTGCTCCCGCCCATGGGTCTCCCTCCAACATCAGGAAGTCTTAGGCGGAGCATAGGAAGAATATCCCACCATCTACAAGAGGCGATCCCACTGCAGCATCTCTCCCACCAACACCCGAAGACCGGAGGAGCTCAGTGCAAGTCCGACATCCAGCATTATTAATTCGACGCTCCTACGGTTAACACGTTACTTACTTTCGTACTAAATTCGTTCTCTGACTCCGTTGCCGTGGCGTTTAGCAGTTAATAATCCGGCGTATTCAAATCTCGTTGCGTCGACAAATTCCAGTACAAGTCTTCGAGACTCTTATACATACTACATTATTGAATAGTGAGTTTACCAGTCGCAAGTCTTACGACTGTAATATTGTTAATTTAACGTCGTGCAACAATAAAGAATATTTTATATTACTATTGCAATTTATTCGACGACCGGTTGTTCCAACTTCCTTGATCGACCGTCACTCATCGCACGACAGCTGAAATCTTTGGAGGACTGCTAAGTAGAAGGAAACTCAGCGTGCTACATAGGCAGTTGCTCTAACATATATACATATATATATATTCAAATACGTAAAAACCTGGTAAGTTAAGGTACCACTGAATATTGAATGACAAGTTGACATCTTCTGGTCCCGGGTAGACTCGGTGAAATGCAGAGTGACCCAAAAACAATATCTTTTCCATAAATATACTTACCAGTAAAAGAATTAAATTCAATTTAATAACTACTTAAACAATATAATCGCGTTCTAGAGAGTTACTTAACATCAGTAAGATAATTTCCTTTTTTTTTCTTAACTTCGACTACTGGGGCGTGACAATAGCGATCTCAGCTTTATGCGCAGAAAAACGTATATCATCAATTTCTTTAACGTTGTACAAGAATTTTCGACTAAACTCACTTACTAACACGTAACTAAGACGATCCGAACGAACAAAACTTGCGTGCATAGCAATTTTAAGAATGTATGCCGTGAAGCGGTTCTTCTCAATTTCATTGATGTTGCTCAAGAATTTTAGACAAATCTCACTTACTGACACGTAACTAAGACGTTCCGAACGACCAAAACTTGCGTACATAGTGATCTCAGCTTTATGCGCAGAAAAACGTATATCATCAATTTCTTTAACGTTGTACAAGAATTTTCGACTAAACTCACTTACTGACACGTAACTAAGACGATCCGAACAAACAAAACTTGCGTACATAGCGATTTTAACAATGTATGCCGTGAAGCGGTTATTCTCAATTTCACTGATGTTGCTCAAGAATTTTAGACAAATCTCACTTACTGACACGTAACTAAGACGTTCCGAACGAACAAAACTTGTGTACATTGCGATTTTAACAATATAAGCCGTGAAGCGGTTTTTCTCAATTTCATTGATGTTGCACAAGAATTTTAGACAAATCTCACTTACTGACACGTAACTAAGACGTTCCGAACGACCATAACTAGCGTACATAGCGATCTCAGCTTTGTGCGCAAAAAAACGTATATACTCAATTTCGTAAACGTTGTACAAGAATTTTCGACTAAACTCACTTACTGCCACGTAACTAAGACGTTCCGAACGACCAAAACTTGCGAACATAGCGATCTCAGCTTTATGCGCAGAAAAACGTATATCATCAATTTCTTTAACGTTGTACAAGAATTTTCGACTAAACTCACTTACTAACACGTAACTAAGACGATCCGAACGAACAAAACTTGCGTACATAGCAATTTTAAGAATGTATGCCGTGAAGCGGTTCTTCTCAATTTCATTGATGTTGCTCAAGAATTTTAGACAAATCTCACTTACTGACACGTAACTAAGACGTTCCGAACGACCAAAACTTGCGTACATAGCGATCTCAGCTTTGTGCGCAAAAAAACGTATATCCTCAACTTCCTTAATGTTGTACAAGAATTTTCGGCTAAACTCACTTACTGACACGTAACTAATACGTTCCGAACGAACAAAACTTGCGTATATAGCGATTTTAACATTGTATGCCGTGAAGCGGTTCTTCTCAATTTCCTTGATGTTGCACAAGAATTTTAGACGATTCTCACTTACTGACCCGTAACTAAGACGTTTCGAACGACCAAAATTTGCGTACATAGCGATTTTAACAATGTATGCCGTGAAGCGATTCTTCTAAATTTCCTTGATGTTGCACAAGAATTTTAGACGATTCTCACTTACTGACCCGTAACTAAGACGTTTCGAACGACCAAAATTTGCGTACATAGCGATTTTAACAATGTATGCCGTGAAGCGGTTCTTCTAAATTTCCTTGATGTTGCACAAGAATTTTAGACAAATCTCACTTACTGACACGTAACTAAAACGTTTCGAACGACCAAAACTTGCGTACATAGCGATCTCAGCTTCATGCGCAGAAAAACGTATATCATCAATTTCTTTAATGTTGTACAAGAATTTTCGACTAAACTCACTTACTAACACGTAACTAAGACGATCCGAACGAACAAAACCTGCGTACAAAGCAATTTTAAGAATGTATGCCGTGAAGCGGTTCTTCTCAATTTCATTGATGTTGCTCAAGAATTTTAGACAAATCTCACTTACTGACACGTAACTAAGACGTTCCGAACGACCAAAACTTGCGTACATAGCGATCTCAGCTTTATGCGCAGAAAAACGTATATCATCAATTTCTTTAACGTTGTACAAGAATTTTCGACTAAACTCACTTACTAACACGTAACTAAGACGATCCGAACGAACAAAACTTGCGTACATAGCAATTTTAAGAATGTATGCCGTGAAGCGGTTCTTCTCAATTTCATTGATGTTGCTCAAGAATTTTAGACAAATCTCACTTACTGACACGTAACTAAGACGTTCCGAACGACCAAAACTTGCGTACATAGCGATCTCAGCTTTGTGCGCAAAAAAAAACGTATATCCTCAACTTCCTTAATGTTGTACAAGAATTTTCGGCTAAACTCACTTACTGACACGTAACTAATACGTTCCGAACGAACAAAACTTGCGTATATAGCGATTTTAACATTGTATGCCGTGAAGCGGTTCTTCTCAATTTCCTTGATGTTGCACAAGAATTTTAGACGATTCTCACTTACTGACCCGTAACTAAGACGTTTCGAACGACCAAAATTTGCGTACATAGCGATTTTAACAATGTATGCCGTGAAGCGATTCTTCTAAATTTCCTTGATGTTGCACAAGAATTTTAGACGATTCTCACTTACTGACCCGTAACTAAGACGTTTCGAACGACCAAAATTTGCGTACCTAGCGATTTTAACAATGTATGCCGTGAAGCGGTTCTTCTAAATTTCCTTGATGTTGCACAAGAATTTTAGACAAATCTCACTTACTGACACGTAACTAAAACGTTCCGAACGACCAAAACTTGCGTACATAGCGATCTCAACTTCATGCGCAGAAAAACGTATATCATCAATTTCTTTAACGTTGTACAAGAATTTTCGACTAAACTCACTTACTAACACGTAACTAAGACGATCCGAACGAACAAAACCTGCGTACAAAGCAATTTTAAGAATGTATGCCGTGAAGCGGTTCTTCTCAATTTCATTGATGTTGCTCAAGAATTTTAGACAAATCTCACTTACTGACACGTAACTAAGACGTTCCGAACGACCAAAACTTGCGTACATAGCGATCTCAGCTTTATGCGCAGAAAAACGTATATCATCAATTTCTTTAACGTTGTACAAGAATTTTCGATTAAACTCACTTAGTGACACGTAACTAAGACGTTCCGAACGAACAAAACTTGCGACCAAAGCGATTTTAACAATGTATGCCGTAAAGCGGTTTTTCTCAATTTCCTTGATGTTGCACAAGAATTTTAGACAAATCTCACTTACCGACACGTAACTAAGACGTTCCGAACGACCAAAACTTGCGTACATAGCGATCTCAGCTATGTGCGCAGAAAAACATTTATCCTCAATTTTCTTAATGTTGTACAAGAATTTTCGACTAAACTCACTTAATGACACGTAACTAAGACGATCCGAACGAACAAAACCTGCGTACAAAGCAATTTTAAGAATGTATGCCGTGAAGCGGTTCTTCTCAATTTCATTGATGTTGCTCAAGAATTTTAGACAAATCTCACTTACTGACACGTAACTAAGACGTTCCGAACGACCAAAACTTGCGTACATAGCGATCTCAGCTTTATGCGCAGAAAAACGTATATCATCAATTTCTTTAACGTTGTACAAGAATTTTCGACTAAACTCACTTACTAACACGTAACTAAGACGATCCGAACGAACAAAACTTGCGTACATAGCAATTTTAAGAATGTATGCCGTGAAGCGGTTCTTCTCAATTTCATTGATGTTGCTCAAGAATTTTAGACAAATCTCACTTACTGACACGTAACTAAGACGTTCCGAACGACCAAAACTTGCGTACATAGCGATCTCAGCTTTGTGCGCAAAAAAAACGTATATCCTCAACTTCCTTAATGTTGTACAAGAATTTTCGGCTAAACTCACTTACTGACACGTAACTAATACGTTCCGAACGAACAAAACTTGCGTATATAGCGATTTTAACATTGTATGCCGTGAAGCGGTTCTTCTCAATTTCCTTGATGTTGCACAAGAATTTTAGACGATTCTCACTTACTGACCCGTAACTAAGACGTTTCGAACGACCAAAATTTGCGTACATAGCGATTTTAACAATGTATGCCGTGAAGCGATTCTTCTAAATTTCCTTGATGTTGCACAAGAATTTTAGACGATTCTCACTTACTGACCCGTAACTAAGACGTTTCGAACGACCAAAATTTGCGTACATAGCGATTTTAACAATGTATGCCGTGAAGCGGTTCTTCTAAATTTCCTTGATGTTGCACAAGAATTTTAGACAAATCTCACTTACTGACACGTAACTAAAACGTTCCGAACGACCAAAACTTGCGTACATAGCGATCTCAGCTTCATGCGCAGAAAAACGTATATCATCAATTTCTTTAACGTTGTACAAGAATTTTCGACTAAACTCACTTACTAACACGTAACTAAGACGATCCGAACGAACAAAACCTGCGTACAAAGCAATTTTAAGAATGTATGCCGTGAAGCGGTTCTTCTCAATTTCATTGATGTTGCTCAAGAATTTTAGACAAATCTCACTTACTGACACGTAACTAAGACGTTCCGAACGACCAAAACTTGCGTACATAGCGATCTCAGCTTTATGCGCAGAAAAACGTATATCATCAATTTCTTTAACGTTGTACAAGAATTTTCGACTAAACTCACTTACTAACACGTAAATAAGACGATCCGAACGAACAAAACTTGCGTACATAGCAATTTTAAGAATGTATGCCGTGAAGCGGTTCTTCTCAATTTCATTGATGTTGCTCAAGAATTTTAGACAAATCTCACTTACTGACACGTAACTAAGACGTTCCGAACGACCAAAACTTGCGTACATAGCGATCTCAGCTTTGTGCGCAAAAAAAACGTATATCCTCAACTTCCTTAATGTTGTACAAGAATTTTCGGCTAAACTCACTTACTGACACGTAACTAATACGTTCCGAACGAACAAAACTTGCGTATATAGCGATTTTAACATTGTATGCCGTGAAGCGGTTCTTCTCAATTTCCTTGATGTTGCACAAGAATTTTAGACGATTCTCACTTACTGACCCGTAACTAAGACGTTTCGAACGACCAAAATTTGCGTACATAGCGATTTTAACAATGTATGCCGTGAAGCGATTCTTCTAAATTTCCTTGATGTTGCACAAGAATTTTAGACGATTCTCACTTACTGACCCGTAACTAAGACGTTTCGAACGACCAAAATTTGCGTACATAGCGATTTTAACAATGTATGCCGTGAAGCGGTTCTTCTAAATTTCCTTGATGTTGCACAAGAATTTTAGACAAATCTCACTTACTGACACGTAACTAAAACGTTCCGAACGACCAAAACTTGCGTACATAGCGATCTCAGCTTCATGCGCAGAAAAACGTATATCATCAATTTCTTTAACGTTGTACAAGAATTTTCGACTAAACTCACTTACTAACACGTAACTAAGACGATCCGAACGAACAAAACCTGCGTACAAAGCAATTTTAAGAATGTATGCCGTGAAGCGGTTCTTCTCAATTTCATTGATGTTGCTCAAGAATTTTAGACAAATCTCACTTACTGACACGTAACTAAGACGTTCCGAACGACCAAAACTTGCGTACATAGCGATCTCAGCTTTGTGCGCAAAAAAAGGTATATCCTCAATTTCGTTAACGTTGTACAAGAATTTTTGATTAAACTCACTTACTGACACGTAACTAAGTCGTGCCGAACGAACAAAATTTGCGTACATAGCGATTTTAACAATGTATGCCGTGAAGCGGTTCTTCTCAATTTCCTTGATGTTGCACAAGAAATTTAGACAAATCTCACTTACTGACACGTAACTAAGACGTTCCGAACGACCAAAACTTGCGTACATAGCGATCTCAGCTTTGTGCGCAAAAAAACGTATATCCTCAACTTCCTTAATGTTGTACAAGAATTTTCGGCTAAACTCACTTACTGACACGTAACTAAGACGTTCCAAACGAACAAAACTTGTGTATATAGCGATTTTAACATTGTATGCCTGGAAGAGGTTCTTCTCAATTTCCTTGATGTTGCACAAGAATTTTAGACGATTCTCACTTACTGACCCGTAACTAAGCGTTTCGAACGACCAAAACTTGCGTACATAGCGATCTCAGCTTTATGCGCAGAAAAACGTATATCATCAATTTCTTTAACGTTGTACAAGAATTTTCGACTAAACTCACTTACTAACACGTAACTAAGACGATCCGAACGAACAAAACTTGCGTACATAGCAATTTTAAGAATGTATGCCGTGAAGCGGTTCTTCTCAATTTCATTGATGTTGCTCAAGAATTTTAGACAAATCTCACTTACTGACACGTAACTAAGACGTTCCGAACGACCAAAACTTGCGTACATAGCGATCTCAGCTTTATGCGCAGAAAAACGTATATCATCAATTTCTTTAACGTTGTACAAGAATTTTCGACTAAACTCACTTAGTGACACGTAACTAAGACGTTCCGAACGAACAAAACTTGCGTACATAGTGTCACGTCCCAGTAGTCGAAGTTAAGAAAAAAAAGGAAATTATATTACTGATGTTAAGTAACTCTCTAGAACGCGACTATATTGTTTAAGTAGTTATTAAATTTAAAAAGGAAATTATATTACTGATGTTAAGTAACTTTCTAGAACGCGACTATATTGTTTAAGTAGTTATTAAATTGAATTTAATCTTTTACTGGTAAGTATATTTATGGAAAAGATATTGTTTTTGGGTCACTCTGCATTTCACCGAGTCTACCCGGGACCAGAAGATGTCAACTTGTCATTCAGTATTCGGTGGTACCTTAACTTACCAGGTTTTACGTATTTGAATATATATATATATGTATATATGTTAGAGCAACTGCCTATGTAGCACGCTGAGTTTCCTTCTACTTAGCAGTCCTCCAAAGATTTCAGCTGTCGTGCGATGAGTGACGGTCGATCAAGGAAGTTGGAACAACCGGTCGTCGAATAAATTGCAATAGTAATATAAAATATTCTTTATTGTAGTACTCTGCGTTGATACCACTGCTTCAGTCGTAAGACTTGCGACTGTTAAACTCACTATTCAATAATGTAGTATGTATAAGAGTCTCGAAGACTTGTACTAGAATTTGTCGACGCAAACGAGATTTGAATACGCCGGATTTTTAACTGCTAAACGCCACGGCAACGGAGTCAGAGAACGAATTTAGTACGGAAGTTAGTAACGTGTTAACCGTAGGAGCGTCGAATTAATAATGCTGGATGTCGGACTTGCACTGAGCTCCTCCGGTCTTCGGGTGTTGGTGGGAGAGATGCTGCAGTGGGATCGCCTATTGTAGATGGTGGGATATTCTTCCTATGCTCCGCCTTAGACTTCCTGATGTTGGTGGGAGACCCATGGGCGGGAGCAATGGCAAGTGGAAGAGCCGCTGGTAGGGATCTCTGTGCGAGAAGGACAGCTATATCGTTCCCTCGCAACATTCCAACTTATTTGTCCGGCCTAATCTTATCGAGCGGGCGGATAAGAATATCGATCGACGGCCAGTCCGCATACCATGCACAGTTTAAAGCTCTTATAAAACTCTTATAATACTGAAGTGAATAAAATATTTTATAATGAATATTCTTATATGCCTAGTTCCTTATGGTTAATAAAATATATGTATGCATTGATGCAAATAAATGCGCGTATGAAAATATAAGATTTTTTAAGGCTAATATGAATATAAAGTTAAAACGAATATGTATATATATATGTTCGTATACTTAAAATTATTATATTAAAGCGTTACATTTGCATTTAACTGTTTCATTCTTTTCGCTTGTATTTCTCAATTGAATTTATCTCTTGTATGCTCTTATATATATATATATATATATATATATATATATATATATAATATTTATTACAATTTTAAAGCGTTTGAATCGTCTGTCTGATTGTGCAATGCAAATATAAGGTTTTAGTTATTTCTATAGTTTATTCATATGGTAGTTATTTTTGCGTCACCCGCTGGCGCGTTCGAGCGTTGGCTATATACGGGGTGACTCTCGAGTATGAATGCTATTTTACAAGTTAGAAGTTTGTCTTGAACGAATAATTTTCCCCGGATTTTTACTTCTTTCACCTCCTATGGGTGAGTTAACAATAAATATATTGTTTAAATAAATTTTGACGTGCGGCTAAGACGTCACACCACCCCCCTTAGTTTAAATTTCGGAGTAACGAGTTATGATGAAATTTATTCGTCCAATCTGGCACGTAGATCTCTAAATGTATATACTATAGGTATAGTAGGTAGTTCCGCGTTTTCTGCTGGCGCATTCGGTACTATGTTTGTGTCTATGTGTTCTGGTGGATTTTCTGGAGTTACTTGTGGTTGCGGTTGTGGTCTATTCGCCAAATACAATAATAGATGTGTGAAGGAGCTCCAAATGGCTCCAAGTAAGTGTAAGCTGCAGCCGTAAGCTGCGTGTAGCGCATAGCCGTGTATCAATGTGTCAAATACAATTTTTATTACTCTTATAATTATAAATATTCCGAATATACCGGCGGTCGCCGCACCAAATGTTGTAAAACCGTTCCATATTTTAGTTAGCGTATTGTTATAAATTTTATTCAGCGCACCTTCGTCTAATAAATTTTGCAATGAAACGGTACCGGATTGTATAGTTTGACCCGTAAAGCCTCGAGCGATGGTGTGCAAAACTGCGTTCTTTTCCGCGGGGAACATAATATGGTCTCTTAATTCGTCAAGGTCTTGTTGGGAGTAAATGCCACTGGTGGCTATTGATTTTGGCGCAAGGTATTTCCAAGAGAGTTTTGTTAATGGTTTGATTTCATGAGGAGAATTTATCATGGAAGGGGTAGGGTTAAATTGTAGCCAAGTTCCTTCGATGTTGTAGATTATTGGGTGTAAAGGATTACAATCTCTGAGTGTACTGTGTTTTATGACGATATGTGATTTTGGTGTCATGTATAGTGTGGCGTTTCTAAACATAATGGGCAACTCAGCATGGCACGTATTTGTTTTTCGTAGTGTAACCTCTATAGGTATACATTTGACTATGTGAATTCCCTCCCCGGCTGTGACTGCCATGTAACCTGGAGCTTTCATCACCCGGTAGGCGAATTCATCTGGTAAAACAGCAGCAAGAGATAGGGTATTTTGTATAACCTGTTTCTCTAGTTTGCATTTTTGCATAATTATATCTTTGTATAAAGAGGTAATCTGGTTCCTCATATACTTCTCAACGTACAAATTTTGAATTTGCGTACGTGAATAAATCTAGGTTCGTTACAGAGGTTTTTGATCTTACTTTGAAAATGTTTCCTTTCTGTGTTTCAAAAATGAACAGTTTCGGATGTTCTGTGCCATACAGTGTGTAACCGCATATCGTGTGTCTTCGTGTTAGTGTCAGTGCAAAAGTGATGTCTTGAGATTCTAGTGTGAATATTGTGGTATTTTGGTGATCTAATATGCCTTGAAATTTAGTAGAGGTGCCTTCACAAACAGTTCCGGATTTTAACATTACTTTTCCTGCATTTAATTTTACTGGCACGTATGAGTCTTTTAGAGAAATTTTTACAGTCGCTTGGACTATCACGTCATCCCATGTGCCGTAATAGTCCGAGTATTGGATACCTTTACATGTTCCATCTACGTTTACCTTACCCGCGAGTGTGACGCTTCTATAATACGTGTGATTCGATTTAAGTCCGTCAATAATTTCTGCGGTTCCTATTTTTAAGAGGCCCTCTTTATGCATTTGAATGCACCTAGCGCGAGATGTTTCCTGCAAGTAGCTCGCGTAACCGTTATGAACGGCTGAGATATGCGAGTGCATTCCGCAGTGAGATATGGTTCTTAAGATTTCTATTTTACATTGCGTTATATGTGTCTGCGCATAACTGGATAATTGCAATAGCTGTATGTATGTATTTACGGTTGCAGGTGTTTCGATTTCGATGTCACATTCGCCTGATCGCAGCAAGGACACAGTGGTCACGTTCAAATAAGCTCCTCCGCAATCGTACGCTATGATTGCCCTTGTGCCAGAGAACATTGCGGTAATTAGAAGCATTGGAATGTAGTAAACCTTAAAATAGAAATATTATATTTGAGTACAAAATACGAGAGTAATATGAGTTGTTCGTGTTGTTTTATGTTACAAGACGTGTCAAGTATGTGTATATGTGTTGTTAGAACAAAAATCTTTAATACTAATATGAGAATAATATGAAAATATCTTAAAGTTACTGGATCCGGGGGTCCAGGCCGCGCTTACAAAATTTCTCTTTCTTGCGTTTTCCTTCAACCCGGATCTATAAAATATGTGCCTTTGCACAACTTTAGTTTATTTACGTGAACTACACGTGGTTTACCGCGAAAATCTATCCTCGCGTTATTCATTGGTAATAATTCTAAAATTTTGTATGGCCCAGTATATTGATCATCTAGCTTTCCTTTCATGGGCTCTTTTAATAGATAAACTTTATCGTTAGCTTTGAAATTTTGAACGTTAATTCTTTTATCATAATATACTTTACTCTTTTCTTTTGACTATATCAAGTTTTGTTTCGCTAGACCTTGTGTGTTTTTCAAAGTTTCAAAAAGGTTAGTGAGATAATCCTGATAAGGCTGTTCAATGACGTCCTCGGGAACTACGGAGGAGGATGGAGTTCTGGGAAGATGTCCAAAAATTAGGGAATAGGGGGTATAGTTGGTTCCTTCGTGGACTGATGTATTGTAAGCAAACATAGCAGGCTTAATGTGCTCGTCCCATTCCTCATTCCGGTTGGTGTACATTTTCAAGTATTCTGTCAATACGTGATGTGAGCGTTCAATTGAGCCATTTGATTGCGGGTGGTAAGCTGTCGTACGGCATTGCTTTATTTTAAAGTAGCTAGCTATTGTTTTCATCAGAGAAGTAAAAAAGGTCGGAGCTTGGTCCGTTAATAATGCTCTCGGTGCTCCATATATGCATATGAAGTCTTTTATGAAGGCGTTAGCTATTGAGAAGGAGTCTGCTGTTTCCATAGGAATAGCAACTGAATATTTCGTTAAAAGGTCTTGTATAGTTAAAATGTAAGAATTGTTTCGGCTCGTTACTGGTAATGGTCCTACTACGTCCATAGATACTTTATCAAATGCAGTTCCTGGGGTGTCAGTGATCATCATGGGTTGTTTTGTTTTTACTCTTGTTAATTTTTTGATTTGGCAATTCCTGCAATTCTTTATGTAATCTTGTATGTCTTTCTTCATCGTGGGCCAATAGTAGTTTTGTCTAATTCGATGGTAAGTCTTATTCACACCTTTGTGTCCTCCAATCTTCGTAGCATGTTTTTCATAGATAATGTTAGCTCTTTCTTCTAGGCCAGGACATCTTATTAAGGATTTGCAAACTGTTACTATTATCGGCAAGTCTGAAAGGAATTTTTTTAAATTTTTATATACAAAAATCCATGGAACTGTATCGTATAGGTCGTGTTGCGCTATACTGATGGTTTTTAGATTTAGTTCTATTATGGCATCCCTTAATGATCTTATTCCGTCTATAATGTCGCTGTGTTCTATTGGCACTCTTTCATTTTGTTTAATAGGGATATTTATTAAATATTTCCCGCTATTGAGGTTCGTTATTTTTACTCTTGTGAAGGTTAAATCTTTATACGTGGGAAGTTTATTTTCTGCTGAATAATCCTTTGCGCCTTTATCGTAGGGATGTCCTTGGAGTGTGGTAAAGATGACATGGTTATCCTTTCGGGAAAGCAGTGAATCTCGCGTTTCATTAATTTTAAAATCGTTCTCTTCACCTGAAGAGCGAGGTTGTGGGGATGCAGATTCGTTACTCTCACTTTCGTTTTCTGGATCTTCTTCCGACGTCTCTAAATTGCTTTGGTCGAACTCTTGCTCTCGTTTGTCTAGATCTTCATTTAGATTTTCGGGGAAGAAGATTTGGGATGGGATTTTTGTGGTTACCGGTGGAGTTAATAAAGCATTGTCGTTTAAGTCTCTGATAATTGTTTGTTGTTGGTCAACAGGATTTAATGTGTGGTTAGTATCATTAGAAGAGAAAGTGATTGACGGTCTAGACTGTTGCGTAGCTGTCTGGTATGAGAAAAGGGATTCGTTTGAATTATCGTCTGGCTCTACTAGGGGGAGTATGGAAACGTTAGGAATAGGCGGGTTTCTAGAAAGTGCGTCTGCTACTACGTTAGTTTTTCCCGTTTTATATTGTATTTCATATTCGTACTCTGATAATTTTAGTCTCCATTTCCATAATCTTGAACTAGGATCCTTGATTGAATGTAGCCAGACTAGTGGCTTATGGTCTGTGAGGATTGTAAATTTCCTGCCGTATAAATAATGCCGGAAGTACGTTACACAGTAGACTACGGCTAAGCACTCCTTTTCTATGGTGGAATATCTTCCTTCCGTTTCATTCAAAGTCCTAGAAATATACGAAATAGGTAAGTCTTTCCCCATCTGTCCTTGGCTGAGCACGCCTCCTATAGCGTATCCACTGGCGTCGGTAGTTAATAAGAATGGCTCTTTAAAGTTCGGATATTGCAAAACAGGTTCTTTTAATAATTCATGCGTTAGTTTGTCAAATGCTGCTTCTTGCGACGGTGTCCATACAAAAGGCTTATCTTTCTTTAATAAATCCGTGAGAGGTTTTGCGATTTTTGAAAAGTCCCTAATGAATCGGCGGTAGTATCCCACAAGACCCAAGAATTGCTTAATGTTTTTGTGATTTCTTGGTTTTGGAAAATGTTGGACTGCGATAATCTTATTTGGATCTGGTCTTACTCCATCTGATCCGATAATATGCCCTAAGTAAACTACTTCGTGCCTTAGAAATTGGCATTTGTCGGGCTGTAATTGCAGATTTGCTTCTCTTAGTCTTTGCATTAATTCTTTGATTTTTATATCGTGTTCTTCTAGAGATCTTGCATAAACAACTATGTCGTCCAGGTAAACGAATAGTTCGTTTCCTTGCAATCCGGTGAGGACGTTGTCCATCAACCGTTGGAAGGTTGCGGGTGCATTTTTCAGACCGAAAGGCATCCGCTGGTACTCGTAATGTCCATACGGTGTGGAGAAAGCTGTCTTCTCTTGATCCTCTGGGGCCATAGGAATCTGGTGAAATCCCTGTGCGAGGTCAAAAATGGAGAAGTATTTTGCACTACCCAACTGGTCTAATATTTCTACTATATTAGGCAGTGGGTACGCATCTCCTATCGTTTTTTCATTCAGCTTTCGGAAGTCTATTACCATCCTCCATTTCTTTTGTCCATCGGCCGCAGATTTCTTGGGGACGATCCATAGAGGAGCGTTATACGGTGATGCTGAAGGCGTTATTATTTCATCTTTCAAAAGTTTTGTTACCTGCCTGTCTATCTCCTCCTTGTGAGCAGGCGGGTACCTATACTGCTTCACATGTATCGGTAGATTGTCAGTGGTTGGAATAGTATGTTTAACCGCGGGGGTGAACTTGAGTTTTTCTCCCGGAAGATGGAAACAATCTCCGTATTCTTTAAGTATTGCATCAACGTGGTCTTCTTCTTCCTCGTTTAAATATTCAGTACTTATGATGGGTTTAAGTCGTTCCATACGACTGAGAGATACGGGAGATGCTAGAAGCAGATCAGTTGTATCTTTAAATCTAGAAAATGCTGGCTGCGCAGCTTGTTCAATGAAGGGACCTTCTTGGTCTTGTGAAACTGGAAGAGTATGAATCAAGGTTGATTTAGAAGATTTCCCGTCTTCGGATAGCTCTTCTTGGCTCCTGAATTTAGTAGACGAAGATTTCCCATTATCGGCGAGCTCTTCGTTGCTCATAAAAGACTCCATAGGATCCCTGGAAGCGGGAGGTTGAGTGGAGTTGGTAAAACTTGATTCAGCGGAATTAGTAATAGAGAGCTTGTTTAAGCTCGTAGAATTAATATTCTCAGAATGTAGAAGATCCTCATGTCCTATTGACCCTGGAAGCGTGTCAATAGAGTGTTTGAGGCACGAAGATGCAGGCGTTGCATCTTGTGTAGTTGCAAGACTTTTATAGTCGTTTGAAATGAAAGATCTCCCCAGTTGGGCGAGCTCTTCTGGGCTTATGGTTTTAGTATTTTCAAAATATAGAAGATCCTCATGTCCTATTGACCCTGGGAGCGTGTCAATAGAGTGTTTGAGGCTCGAAGATGCTGGTAAAGCATCTTGAGTAATGGTAAGACCTTCGTGGTCTTTTGGAACGGAAGATTTCCCATCATTGGCTAGCTCTTCTGGGCTTATGGATTTTGTAGATGAAGATTTCCCATTATCGGCGAGCTCTTCATTGCTCATAGGATTCACGAAAATGGAAGAATTCAGCGAAGTTATGTGCTCCTCGGAGTCACTGGGTATAAGATAATCCTCAAGAGGCATGGGATAGACTTCTATGGTGTAGTTCTGCTCTGTTAAATTATAAGCTTTGATATGCCCCTTCCCTCGGGAATTTTTAACAAGAGCTTCACCCAGAAATAATCCCTTTGTTGGCTCGTTTCGAGGAATATAACCTTCCCTTCTTTCCGGGTTCGTTATATTGAACGCAATGTCCACTATAGTGCGCGAGGGCACCATAATCTTTTCTCTTTTGTAAAACGGTACCTGTATGCTATCAAAGGTAAGACATTCTTGTTGGTAATCGATGATAGCATTATTATCTTTCAAAAAACTGGCACCTATTATACCGTCAGCAGATATACCGAAATTGTCTCTGACGACATAAAATTTTGTTTCTTTCCCCATAATTTCGAATACCACCGAACCCAATGTCCTTATTGGCTTCTCGGAAATGCCTTTTAATCTTAGCGTGTCTTTTGAGTTTATGGGGGTATTCTTTAATATTTTTATTTTAACTAAATTTACGGAGGATCCCGAGTCTATCATAAAAAAGCAGTATCCTTTAAAGTTTTTGCAAGTGAGGGCGATCCTTGGTTGACACGTGTTGGGTCCTAGGTTCGCCATTCCGATACTGGCTTTTTCATTTAGGGGTTCCTCGTTTACTGGTCTGATGACCGACGCTGGGTCATCGTATTCCTTTAATGGAATTTTAGAAAAATTGAAGCCTTGATTTTTATCGTTAGTGTTCAAGTTTGGCTCGTTGATGGCTCCGCTTGTATCGTTATGGGATGCGCGGTCGCTTGGGCCGGTTCCTTGGTCGCGCTTACCGTCGGGCGGCCCTCCGCGTTTCCCGACGCTTGCGTTGCGTTTCGATACGCTAATCTCCGACATTCAGTAGCCTTGTGTCCGGGATATTTGCAATAATTGCATACGATAGGGGAGTTCGGTCCTGGCTGTCCCGGTATCAAGGGTCTAATCCATGGTCGCAGAGCAAAATTGTTATGAGGGTTTTTTAATATTGATTTAGGTTGTTCTATGTCGGGAGGTCTTGGGTTATTTATATCTGATCGCGTAACAGGGAATTGTCGAGGAGTAAACTGTCTTTCGCGCTGTTTTTCTATTTCCAAATTCCTCGTAATTTTGACAGCCCATTCAATTGCTTCATCTAGGGTGCCTATGTTTCGGTGTTCCATTCGCGTGATCACGTTAGAGGGTAATCCATTTACAAAAGCCTCTAAGACCTCTCCTTCAACTTCGTTATTAAATAAACGAGGGTTGTTGATGCCCTGTCGTCTGTTTCCGTCTAATATTGCGAGTTTTAAGTCTTTAATTCTACCCGCGTACTTCAAGACAGTCTCGTTTGGCATTTTGTATGCGTTGGCTAATTCTCCGCGGTACTGTGCTACGGATTTATTTGGAGCGAAAATATTTTTTAATTTGTCTAATAAATCTACGACGCGCGTATATATGTTTCCTTCAATGACTTGATACGCGTCGCCTTCAATTTTGTTAATAATAAATTGTACGAGTTGTGGCTCTTGTACAGATGGTAGTAAATCGCGGGCACGTTCGCATGCTCGGGCGAACTGGAAGATCGAAATCTTATAACCGTTAAACGGGGGAATATTTGCAACGACATCTTTTATTTTTAGGGTCGGCATGATTACAGGAGGTTCTTCCGGTTCCGGCGGGTTGGCAAATTCATCGTATGCGGACGCGGCGCGGGAAGCTTCATTCACGCGCTGTTCAAGATTGCTCACTTGTTCCGGTAATCTGCGTAATTGTGATAATTCTGTTTGGATTTTTGAAAGGACGTCGAATAACGAATTTGCATCTATTGACTCGTTAGGGCGTTTAGCTGTTTCTTCCCGTTCTTTAAGCGACATTTTTGAATGCGATTGTTTTTCACGGTCTTCTACGTATTTTTGTTTCTTTTCGATTTCCGGGTCGACGCTTACTGTACCGTGCGATCTTGTAAATTGGGCCATAACTCGGTATACGCGATTTTAAAATAGTTATCGGCTCTAATCGTTCTTAGCACAACAATTATAAAAGTAGTAATTTTAATAATGTGAAAATTTATGGTAATACATACGGTTAAATAGCATATATATGCTATGGTTCCTTAATCCTGCAAGAATGTGGTATAGTACAATAAAATAAAGACAGTGTGATAAATTAGTACATAGATAATGACAAAAATTATATAGTGGTTAAACAAAATTGTAAGAATATAATAGCAGTATAATAAAAGAAATATGTATATGTGCATGTAATACTATGATAATAATACAAGAATGTTTTTATGGATTTTCTTTTTTTTCAAGTTACTTTATAATTCTCGTAGCAAATTGTAAATAGAAAGCTCAAGCAAATGATAAATATAATGTCAAAGCTAGTAATTGTGGTATATATATTTTGCAATAATAAAATATAAGAATATCCTGAAAATAAGACAATGTGATTATAGGGTAAGGTATAATAAAACACACAAAATAGTATAATATGAAACAATAATGGTATATATGTTTCTTTATTCGTCGCTGGCGCTAACGCTTTGAATTTGAGTCTGTGCGTAAAATTCGCGACGCGGGTCGTTCTCCGGAATTTCTGGATATGGCAACGGAGACTGTTCGACCGTGATCGGAATTAATTTGTAAACAAAGGTTCTTTCCTCAGTTAGCCGTTCGCGACATGGGGCACTCGAATTGTCTGTAATATTTAACTCGTCGGAACAATTCGATGCTTCTCTAAATTGTGCTCTCAATAGGCGTCGGAGCTGGTATTTCTTTCCTGCGCGACGCGTTTTTGGCATGTCTTAAGGATTCAACTTTAGTTTCGTGTAGCGACTCTCTGAGGCTCTTATTTTACCCACATAACGATATCCGTCATCCTATTCCAATCTCAGTGTGCGGAATCCTGCCTCACCAAAGAGAAGGAACAAGAAAGAGCGTGCGGAATCCTGCCTCACCACTCTCCGTTTATCGTATGTACACAAAAAAGCTTAAAGCAACGACGAGCGGCTTATCCGCCCAGAGCCGTCGCTCCGAGTTTGCGGCACTTCGAAGAGTCAACTTCCACTTTTACTAAAATCAATCACTTCTCTACTGCGTGGCGTGTCTTATTGGCTTTATAAAAATATTTAAACACTGATGTCTGTGTTACATTCGCGTTCTCAGCGTGCGGAATCCTGCCTCACCGAAGAGAACGCTCCTGTTACGAGTGACGAGCGGCGTATATACCAGCTACCAGGACACTGTCACAGAACCAGGTATTGTTCAATAATTCTTTAGTAATGATGAGCGAAATATATTCGTTCTAAATCACAACGTCAGAATGTCGTTATGCCGTCTTAATATTGCAATCGAAGCACACGCAGTCGAGAATAATCACAAAATTCTAACAGCGTTAATGGAAATAAAAATCTAACACGAATATGACGTGTAAATTAAATGAATTGGCAAAATCTAAATAACGCGGTGTATAATAATCGAATAAAATTATAACGGCACTGTAACTCGCGAAATAATTCAAGAAGATCTGAATGGTATTAACCGAGACTCAAATTGAACGTTATATCGCGCACAATTCACTTCCTGAAAATAAAGTATGATTATTAACACACAAAAAGATGACAAGTTGGCTTCTGCGATCCCACCGCTGCCACCAAATTTTTTAATATGTCACGTCCCAGTAGTCGAAGTTAAGAAAAAAAAAGGAAATTATATTACTGATGTTAAGTAACTCTCTAGAACGCGACTATATTGTTTAAGTAGTTATTAAATTGAATTTAATTCTTTTACTGGTAAGTATATTTATGGAAAAGATATTGTTTTTGGGTCACTCTGCATTTCACCGAGTCTACCCGGGACCAGAAGATGTCAACTTGTCATTCAATATTCAGTGGTACCTTAACTTACCAGGTTTTTACGTATTTGAATATATATATATGTATATATGTTAGAGCAACTGCCTATGTAGCACGCTGAGTTTCCTTCTACTTAGCAGTCCTCCAAAGATTTCAGCTGTCGTGCGATGAGTGACGGTCGATCAAGGAAGTTGGAACAACCGGTCGTCGAATAAATTGCAATAGTAATATAAAATATTCTTTATTGTTGCACGACGTTAAATTAACAATATTACAGTCGTAAGACTTGCGACTGGTAAACTCACTATTCAATAATGTAGTATGTATAAGAGTCTCGAAGACTTGTACTGGAATTTGTCGACGCAACGAGATTTGAATACGCCGGATTATTAACTGCTAAACGCCACGGCAACGGAGTCAGAGAACGAATTTAGTACGAAAGTTAGTAACGTGTTAACCGTAGGAGCGTCGAATTAATAATGCTGGATGTCGGACTTGCACTGAGCTCTTCCGGTCTTCAGGTGTTGGTGGGAGAGATGCTGCAGTGGGATCGCCTCTTGTAGATGGTGGGATATTCTTCCTATGCTTCGCCTAAGACTTCCTGATGCTGGTGGGAGACCCATGGGCGGGAGCAATGGCAAGTGGAAGAGCCGCTGGTAGGGATCTCTGTGCGAGAAGGACAGCTATATCGTTCTCTCGCAACATTCCAACTTATTTGTCCGGCCTAATCTTATCGAGCGGGCGGATAAGAATATCGATCGACGGCCAGTCCGCATACCATGTATAGTATAAGGCTCTTATAAAACTCTTATAATACTGTAGCGAATAAAATATTTTATAATGAATATTCTTATATGCCTAATTCCTTATTGCTACCTATATGGTTAATAATAAAGTCTTATGCTACGTAGAATATGTGTATGCGCATAGGCGAATATAAAGTTTTTTAAAAGCTATATGAATATAAAGTTAAAACGAATATATATATATATATGTTTGTGTACTTAAAATTATTATATTAAAGCGTTACATTTGCATTTAACTGTTTTATTCTTTTCGCTTATATTTCTCAATTGAATTTAATACCTTTAAAGTTAGATCTCTTGTATGCTCTTATATATATATATATATATATATATATATATATATATATATATATATAATATTTATTACAATTTTTTAAAGCGTTCGAATCGTCTGTCTGATTGTACAATGCAAATATAAGGTTTTAGTTATTTCTATAGTTTATTCATATGGTAGTTATTTTTGTGTCACCCGCTGGCGCGTTCGAGCGTTGGCTATATACGGGGTGACTCTTAACTATGAATACTATTTTACAAGTTAGAACTTTGTCTTGGACGAATAACTTTCTCCGGATTTTTATTTCTTTCACCTCCTATGGGTGAGTTAACAATAAATATATTGTTTAAATAAATTTTGACGTGCGGCTAAGACGTCACAATATGTACGCAAGTTTTGGTCGTTTGGAACGTTTTAGTTACGTGTCAGTAAGTGAGATTTGTCTAAAATTCTTGTGCAACATCAAGGAAATTGAGAAGAACCGTTTCACGGCATACATTGTTAAAATCGCTATGTACGCAAGTTTTGTTCGTTCGGAACGTCTTAGTTACGTGTCATTAAGTGAGATTTGTCTAAAACTCTCGAGCAACATCAATGAAATTGAGAAAAACCGCTCCACGGCATACATTGTTAAAATCGCTATGTACGCAAGTTTTGTTCGTTCGGAACGTCTTAGTTACGTGTCAGTAAGTGAGTTTAATCAAAAATTCTTGTGCAACGTTAACGAAATTGAGGATATACGTTTTTTTGCGCACAAAGCAGAGATCGCTATGTACGCAAGTTTTGGTCGTTCGGAACGTCTTAGTTACGTGTCAGTAAGTGAGATTTGTCTAAATTTCTTGTGCAACATCAAGGAAATTGAGAAGAACCACTTCACGGCATACATTGTTAAAATCGCTATGTACGCAAATTTTGTTCGTTCGACACGTCTTAGTTACGTGTCAGTAAGTGAGTTTAATCAAAAATTCTTGTACAACGTTAACGAAATTGAGGATATACGTTTTTTTGCGCACAAAGCTGAGATCGCTATGTACGCAAGTTTTGGTCGTTCGGAACGTCTTAGTTACGTGTCAGTAAGTGAGTTTAGCCGAAAATTCTTGTACAACATTAAGGAAGTTGAGGTTATACGTTTTTTTGCGCACAAAGCTGAGATCGCTATGTACGCAAGTTTTGGTCGTTCGGAACGTCTTAGTTACGTGTCAGTAAGTGAGATTTGTCTAAATTTCTTGTGCAACATCAAGGAAATTGAGAAGAACCGCTACACGGCATACATTGTTAAAATCGCTATGTACGCAAGTTTTGTTCGTTCGGAACGTCTTAGTTACGTGTCAGTAAGTGAGTTTAATCAAAAATTCTTGTGCAACATAAAGGAAACTGAGAAGAACCGTTTCACGGCATACATTGTTAAAATCGCTATGTACGCAAGTTTTGTTTGTTCGGAACGTCTTAGTTACGTGTCATTAAGTGAGTTTAGTCGAAAATTCTTGTACAACATTAAGAAAATTGAGGATAAATGTTTTTCTGCGCACATAGCTGAGATCGCTATGTACGCAAGTTTGGTCGTTCGGAACGTCTTAGTTACGTGTCATTAAGTGAGTTTAGTCGAAAATTCTTGTACAACATTAAGAAAATTGAGGATAAATGTTTTTCTGCGCACATAGCTGAGATCGCTATGTACGCAAGTTTTGTTCGTTCGGAACGTCTTAGTTACGTGTCATTAAGTGAGTTTAGTCGAAAATTCTTGTACAACATTAAGAAAATTGAGGATAAATGTTTTTCTGCGCACATAGCTGAGATCGCTATGTACGCAAGTTTTGGTCGTTCGGAACGTCTTAGTTACGTGTCGGTAAGTGAGATTTGTCTAAAATTCTTGTGCAACATCAAGGAAATTGAGAAAATCCGCTCCACGGCATACATTGTTAAAATCGCAATGTACACAAGTTTTGTTCGTTCGGAACGTCTTAGTTACGTGTCAGTAAGTGAGATTTGTCTAAAACTCTCGAGCAACATCAATGAAATTGAGAAGAACCGCATCACGGCATACATTCTTAAAATTGCTATGTACGCAAGTTTTGTTCGTTCGGATCGTCTTAGTTACGTGTCAGTAAGTGAGTTTAGTAGAAAATTCTTGTACAACGTTAAAGAAATTGATGATATACGTTTTTCTGCGCATAAAGCTGAGATCGCTATGTACGCAAGTTTTGGTCGTTCGGAACGTCTTAGTTACGTGTCAGTAAGTGAGTTTAATCAAAAATTCTTGTGCAACATAAAGGAAACTAAGAAGAACCGTTTCACGGCATACATTGTTAAAATCGCTATGTACGCAAGTTTTGTTCGTTCGGAACGTCTTAGTTACGTGTCATTAAGTGAGTTTAGTCGAAAATTCTTGTACAACATTAAGAAAATTGAGGATAAATGTTTTTCTGCGCACATAGCTGAGATCGCTATGTACGCAAGTTTTGGTCGTTCGGAACGTCTTAGTTACGTGTCGGTAAGTGAGATTTGTCTAAAATTCTTGTGCAACATCAATGAAATTGAGAAGAACCGCTTCACGGCATACATTCTTAAAATTGCTATGTACGCAAGTTTTGTTCGTTCGGATCGTCTTAGTTACGTGTCAGTAAGTGAGTTTAGTAGAAAATTCTTGTACAACGTTAAAGAAATTGATGATATACGTTTTTCTGCGCATAAAGCTGAGATCGATATGTACGCAAGTTTTGGTCGTTCGGAACGTCTTAGTTACGTGTCAGTAAGTGAGTTTAATCAAAAATTCTTGTGCAACATAAAGGAAACTGAGAAGAACCGTTTCACGGCATACATTGTTAAAATCGCTATGTACGCAAGTTTTGTTCGTTCGGAACGTCTTAGTTACGTGTCATTAAGTGAGTTTAGTCGAAAATTCTTGTACAACATTAAGAAAATTAAGGATAAATGTTTTTCTGCGCACATAGCTGAGATCGCTATGTACGCAAGTTTTGGTCGTTCGGAACGTCTTAGTTACGTGTCGGTAAGTGAGATTTGTCTAAAATTCTTGTGCAACATCAAGGAAATTGAGAAAAACCGCTTTACGACATACATTGTTAAAATCGCTTTGGTCGCAAGTTTTGTTCGTTCGGAACGTCTTAGTTACGTGTCAGTAAGTGAGTTTAATCATAAATTCTTGTACAACGTTAACGAAATTGAGGATATACGTTTTTTTGCGCACAAAGCTGAGATCGCTATGTACGCAAGTTTTGGTCGTTCGGAACGTCTTAGTTATGTATCAGTAAGTGAGATTTGTCTAAAATTCTTGTGCAACATCAAGGAAATTGAGAAGAACCGCTTCACGGCATACATTGTTAAAATCGCTATGTACGCAAGTTTTGTTCGTTCGGAACGTCTTAGTTACGTGTCATTAAGTGAGTTTAGTCGAAAATTCTTGTACAACATTAAGAAAATTGAGGATAAATGTTTTTCTGCGCACATAGCTGAGAACGCTATGTACCCAAGTTTTGGTCGTTCGGAACGTCTTAGTTACGTGTCGGTAAGTGAGATTTGTCTAAAATTCTTGTGCAACATCAAGGAAATTGAGAAAAACCGCTTTACTGCATACATTGTTAAAATCTCTTTGGTCGCAAGTTTTGTTCGTTCGGAACGTCTTAGTTACGTGTCAGTAAGTGAGTTTAATCATAAATTCTTGTACAACGTTAACGAAATTGAGGATATACGTTTTGCTGCGCACAAAGCTGAGATCGCTATGTACGCAAGTTTTGGTCGTCCGGAACGTCTTAGTTACGTGTCAGTAAGTGAGATTTGTCTAAATTTCTTGTGCAACAACAAGGAAATTGAGAAGAACCGCTTCACGGCATACATTGTTAAAATCGCTATGTACGCAAGTTTTGTTCGTTCGGAACGTCTTAGTTACGTGTCAGTAAGTGAGTTTAATCAAAAATTCTTGTGCAACATAAAGGAAACTGAGAAGAACCGTTTCACGGCATACATTGTTAAAATCGCTATGTACGCAAGTTTTGTTCGTTCGGAACGTCTTAGTTACGTGTCAGTAAGTGAGTTTAATCAAAAATTCTTGTGCAACATCAAGGAAATTGAGAAGAACCGCTTCACGGCATACATTGTTAAAATCGCTATGTACGCAAATTTTGTTCGTTCGGCACGTCTTAGTTACGTGTCAGTAAGTGAGTATAATCAAACATTCTTGTACAACGTTAACGAAATTGAGGATATACGTTTTTTTCCGCACAAAGCTGAGATCGCTATATACGCAAGTTTTGTCCGTTTGGAACGTCTTAGTTACGTGTCAGTAAGTGAGTTTAGTCGAAAATTCTTGTACAACATTAAGGAAGTTGATTATTATCGTTTTTTTGCGCACAAAGCTGAGATCGCTATGTACGCAAGTTTTGGTCGTTCGGAACGTCTTAGTTACGTGTCCGTAAGTGAGATTTGTCTAAATTTCTTGTGCAACATCAAGGAAATTGAGAAGAACCGCTTCACGGCATACATTGTTAAAATCGCTATGTACGCAAATTTTGGTCTTTCGAAACGTCTTAGTTACGGGTCAGTAAGTGAGAATCGTCTAAAATTCTTGTGCAACATCAAGGAAATTGAGAAGAACCTCTTCACGGCATACAATGTTAAAATCGCTATATACGCAAGTTTTGTTCGTTTGGAACGTCTTAGTTACGTGTCAGTAAGTGAGTTTAGCCGAAAATTCTTGTACAACATTAAGGAAGTTGATGATATAGGTTTTTTTGCGCACAAAGCTGAGATCGCTATGTACGCAAGTTTTGGTCGTTCGGAACGTCTTAGTTACGTGTCAGTAAGTGAGATTTGTCTAAATTTCTTGTGCAACATCAAGGAAATTGAGAAGAACCGCTTCACGGCATACATTGTTAAAATCGCTATGTACGCAAACTTTGTTCGTTCGGCACGTCTTAGTTACGTGTCAGTAAGTGAGTTTAATCAAAAATTCTTGTACAACGTTAACGAAATTGAGGATATACGTTTTTTTGCGCACAAAGCTGAGATCGCTATGTACGCAAGTTTTGGTCGTTCGGAACGTCTTAGTTACGTGTCAGTAAGTGAGTTTAGCCGAAAATTCTTGTACAACATTAAGGAAGTTGAGGTTATACGTTTTTTTGCGCACAAAGCTGCGATCGCTATGTACGCAAGTTTTGGTCGTTCGGAACGTCTCAGTTACGTGTCAGTAAGTGAGATTTGTCTAAATTTCTTGTGCAACATCAAGGAAATTGAGAAGAACCGCTTCACGGCATACATTGTTAAAATCGCTATGTACGCAAGTTTTGTTCGTTCGGAACGTCTTAGTTACGTGTCAGTAAGTGAGTTTAATCAAAAATTCTTGTGCAACATAAAGGAAACTGAGAAGAACCGTTTCACGGCATACATTGTTAAAATCGCTATGTACGCAAGTTTTGTTCGTTCGGAACGTCTTAGTTACGTGTCATTAAGTGAGATTTGTCTAAAACTCTCGAGCAACATCAATGAAATTGAGAAAAACCGCTCCACGGCATACATTCTTAAAATTGCTATGTACGCAAGTTTTGTTCGTTCGGAACGTCTTAGTTACGTGTCATTAAGTGAGTTTAGTCGAAAATTCTTGTACAACATTAAGAAAATTGAGGATAAATGTTTTTCTGCGCACATAGCTGAGATCGCTATGTACGCAAGTTTTGGTCGTCCGGAACGTCTTAGTTACGTGTCGGTAAGTGAGATTTGTCTAAAATTCTTGTGCAACATCAAGGAAATTGAGAAAAACCGCTTTACGGCATACATTGTTAAAATCGCTTTGGTCGCAAGTTTTGTTCGTTCGGAACGTCTTAGTTACGTGTCAGTAAGTGAGTTTAATCATAAATTCTTGTACAACGTTAACGAAATTGAGGATATACGTTTTGCTGCGCACAAAGCTGATATCGCTATGTACGCAAGTTTTGGTCGTTCGGAACGTCTTAGTTACGTGTCAGTAAGTGAGATTTGTCTAAAATTCTTGTGCAACATCAAGGAAATTGAGGAGAACCGCTTCACGGCATACATTGTTAAAATCGCTATGTACGCAAATTTTGGTCGTTCGAAACGTCTTAGTTACGGGTCAGTAAGTAAGAATCGTTTAAAATTCTTGTGCAACATCAAGGAAATTGAGAAGAACCGCTTCACGGCATACAATGTTAAATTCGCTATATACGCAAGTTTTGTTCGTTCGGAACGTCTTAGTTACGTGTCAGTAAGTGAGTTTAGTCGAAAATATTTGTACAACGTTAACGAAATTGAGGATATACGTTTTTTTGCGCACAGAGCTGAGATCGCTGTGTACGCTAGTTTTGGTCGTTCGGAACGTCTTAGTTACGTGTCAGTAAGTGAGATTTGTCTAAATTTCTTGTGCAACATCAATGAAATTGAGAAGAACCGCTTCACGGCATACATTCTTAAAATTGCTATGTACGCAAGTTTTGTTCGTTCGGAACGTCTTAGTTACGTGTCACTAAGTGAGTTTAGTCGAAAATTCTTGTACAACGTTAAAGAAATTGATGATATACGTTTTTCTGCGCATAAAGCTGAGATCGCTATGTACGCAAGTTTTGGTCGTTCGGAACGTCTTAGTTACGTGTCAGTAAGTGAGTTTAGCCGAAAATTCTTGTACAATATTAAGGAAGTTGAGGATATACGTTTTTTTGCGCACAAAGCTGAGATCGCTATGTACGCAAGTTTTGGTCGTTCGGAACGTCTTAGTTACGTGTCAGTAAGTGAGATTTGTCTAAATTTCTTGTGCAACATCAAGGAAATTGAGAAGAACCGCTTCACGGCAAACATTGTTAAAATCGCTATGTACGCAAGTTTTGGTCGTTCGGAACGTCTTAGTTACGTGTCAGTAAGTGAGTTTAGCCGAAAATTCTTGTACAACATTAAGGAAGTTGAGGTTATACGTTTTTTTGCGCACAAAGCTGAGATCGCTATGTACGCAAGTTTTGGTCGTTCGGAACGTCTTAGTTACGTGTCAGTAAGTGAGATTTGTCTAAATTTCTTGTGCAACATCAAGGAAATTGAGAAGAACCGCTTCACGGCATACATTGTTAAAATCGCTATGTACGCAAGTTTTGTTCGTTCGGAACGTCTTAGTTACGTGTCAGTAAGTGAGTTTAATCAAAAATTCTTGTGCAACATAAAGGAAACTGAGAAGAACCGTTTCACGGCATACATTGTTAAAATCGCTATGTACGCAAGTTTTGTTCGTTCGGAACGTCTTAGTTACGTGTCAGTAAGTGAGTTTAATCAAAAATTCTTGTGCAACATAAAGGAAACTGAGAAGAACCGTTTCACGGCATACATTGTTAAAATCGCTATGTACGCAAGTTTTGTTCGTTCGGAACGTCTTAGTTACGTGTCAGTAAGTGAGTTTAATCAAAAATTCTTGTGCAACATAAAGGAAACTAAGAAGAACCGTTTCACGGCATACATTGTTAAAATCGCTATGTACGCAAGTTTTGTTCGTTCGGAACGTCTTAGTTACGTGTCATTAAGTGAGTTTAGTCGAAAATTCTTGTACAACATTAAGAAAATTGAGGATAAATGTTTTTCTGCGCACATAGCTGAGATCGCTATGTACGCAAGTTTTGGTCGTTCGGAACGTCTTAGTTACGTGTCGGTAAGTGAGATTTGTCTAAAATTCTTGTGCAACATCAAGGAAATTGAGAAAAACCGCTCCACGGCATACATTGTTAAAATCGCAATGTACACAAGTTTTGTTCGTTCGGAACGTCTTAGTTACGTGTCAGTAAGTGAGATTTGTCTAAAACTCTCGAGCAACATCAATGAAATTGAGAAGAACCGCATCACGGCATACATTCTTAAAATTGCTATGTACGCAAGTTTTGTTCGTTCGGATCGTCTTAGTTACGTGTCAGTAAGTGAGTTTAGTAGAAAATTCTTGTACAACGTTAAAGAAATTGATGATATACGTTTTTCTGCGCATAAAGCTGAGATCGCTATGTACGCAAGTTTTGGTCGTTCGGAACGTCTTAGTTACGTGTCAGTAAGTGAGATTTGTCTAAACTTCTTGTGCAACATCAAGGAAATTGAGAAGAACCGCTTCACGGCATACATTGTTAAAATCGCTATGTACGCAAATTTTGTTCGTTCGGCACGTCTTAGTTACGTGTCAGTAAGTGAGTATAATCAAACATTCTTGTACAACGTTAACGAAATTGAGGATATACGTTTTTTTCCGCACAAAGCTGAGATCGCTATATACGCAAGTTTTGTCCGTTTGGAACGTCTTAGTTACGTGTCAGTAAGTGAGTTTAGTCGAAAATTCTTGTACAACATTAAGGAAGTTGATTATTATCGTTTTTTTGCGCACAAAGCTGAGATCGCTATGTACGCAAGTTTTGGTCGTTCGGAACGTCTTAGTTACGTGTCCGTAAGTGAGATTTGTCTAAATTTCTTGTGCAACATCAAGGAAATTGAGAAGAACCGCTTCACGGCATACATTGTTAAAATCGCTATGTACGCAAATTTTGGTCTTTCGAAACGTCTTAGTTACGGGTCAGTAAGTGAGAATCGTCTAAAATTCTTGTGCAACATCAAGGAAATTGAGAAGAACCTCTTCACGGCATACAATGTTAAAATCGCTATATACGCAAGTTTTGTTCGTTTGGAACGTCTTAGTTACGTGTCAGTAAGTGAGTTTAGCCGAAAATTCTTGTACAACATTAAGGAAGTTGATGATATAGGTTTTTTTGCGCACAAAGCTGAGATCGCTATGTACGCAAGTTTTGGTCGTTCGGAACGTCTTAGTTACGTGTCAGTAAGTGAGATTTGTCTAAATTTCTTGTGCAACATCAAGGAAATTGAGAAGAACCGCTTCACGGCATACATTGTTAAAATCGCTATGTACGCAAACTTTGTTCGTTCGGCACGTCTTAGTTACGTGTCAGTAAGTGAGTTTAATCAAAAATTCTTGTACAACGTTAACAAAATTGAGGATATACGTTTTTTTGCGCACAAAGCTGAGATCGCTATGTACGCAAGTTTTGGTCGTTCGGAACGTCTTAGTTACGTGTCAGTAAGTGAGTTTAGCCGAAAATTCTTGTACAACATTAAGGAAGTTGAGGTTATACGTTTTTTTGCGCACAAAGCTGAGATCGCTATGTACGCAAGTTTTGGTCGTTCGGAACGTCTCAGTTACGTGTCAGTAAGTGAGATTTGTCTAAATTTCTTGTGCAACAGCAAGGAAATTGAGAAGAACCGCTTCACGGCATACATTGTTAAAATCGCTATGTACGCAAGTTTTGTTCGTTCGGAACGTCTTAGTTACGTGTCAGTAAGTGAGTTTAATCAAAAATTCTTGTGCAACATAAAGGAAACTGAGAAGAACCGTTTCACGGCATACATTGTTAAAATCGCTATGTACGCAAGTTTTGTTCGTTCGGAACGTCTTAGTTACGTGTCAGTAAGTGAGATTTGTCTAAAACTCTCGAGCAACATCAATGAAATTGAGAAGAACCGCTTCACGGCATACATTGTTAAAATCGCTATGTACGCAAGTTTTGTTCGTTCGGAACGTCTTAGTTACGTGTCAGTAAGTGAGTCTAGCCGAAAATTCTTGTACAACATTAAGGAAGTTGAGGATATACGTTTTTTTGAGCACAAAGCTGAGATCGCTATGTACGCAAGTTTTGGTCGTTCGGAACGTCTTAGTTACGTGTCAGTAAGTGAGATTTGTCTAAAATTCTTGTGCAACATCAAGGAAATTGAGAAGAACCGCTTCACGGCATACATTGTTAAAATCGCTATGTACGCAAATTTTGGTCTTTCGAAACGTCTTAGTTACGGGTCAGTAAGTGAGAATCGTCTAAAATTCTTGTGCAACATCAAGGAAATTGAGAAGAACCTCTTCACGGCATACAATGTTAAAATCGCTATATACGCAAGTTTTGTTCGTTTGGAACGTCTTAGTTACGTGTCAGTAAGTGAGTTTAGCCGAAAATTCTTGTACAACATTAAGGAAGTTGATGATATAGGTTTTTTTGCGCACAAAGCTGAGATCGCTATGTACGCAAGTTTTGGTCGTTCGGAACGTCTTAGTTACGTGTCAGTAAGTGAGATTTGTCTAAATTTCTTGTGCAACATCAAGGAAATTGAGAAGAACCGCTTCACGGCATACATTGTTAAAATCGCTATGTACGCAAACTTTGTTCGTTCGGCACGTCTTAGTTACGTGTCAGTAAGTGAGTTTAATCAAAAATTCTTGTACAACGTTAACGAAATTGAGGATATA
The DNA here is from genome assembly GCF_030449975.1 of Polyergus mexicanus. Taxonomy (NCBI): domain Eukaryota; kingdom Metazoa; phylum Arthropoda; class Insecta; order Hymenoptera; family Formicidae; genus Polyergus; species Polyergus mexicanus. The sequence continues at coordinate 5,135,436 of NW_027223326.1, read as the reverse complement.
CGTTTTTTGCGCACAAAGCTGAGATCGCTATGTACGCAAGTTTTGGTCGTTCGGAACGTCTTAGTTACGTGTCAGTAAGTGAGTTTAGCCGAAAATTCTTGTACAACATTAAGGAAGTTGAGGTTATACGTTTTTTTGCGCACAAAGCTGAGATCGCTATGTACGCAAGTTTTGGTCGTTCGGAACGTCTCAGTTACGTGTCAGTAAGTGAGATTTGTCTAAATTTCTTGTGCAACATCAAGGAAATTGAGAAGAACCGCTTCACGGCATACATTGTTAAAATCGCTATGTACGCAAGTTTTGTTCGTTCGGAACGTCTTAGTTACGTGTCAGTAAGTGAGTTTAATCAAAAATTCTTGTACAACGTTAACGAAATTGAGGATATACGTTTTTTTGCGCACAAAGCTGAGATCGCTATGTACGCAAGTTTTGGTCGTTCGGAACGTCTTAGTTACGTGTCAGTAAGTGAGTTTAGCCGAAAATTCTTGTACAACATTAAGGAAGTTGAGGTTATACGTTTTTTTGCGCACAAAGCTGAGATCGCTATGTACGCAAGTTTTGGTCGTTCGGAACGTCTTAGTTACGTGTCAGTAAGTGAGATTTGTCTAAAATTCTTGTGCAACATCAAGGAAATTGAGGAGAACCGCTTCACAGCATACATTGTTAAAATCGCTATGTACGCAAATTTTGGTCGTTCGAAACGTCTTAGTTACGGGTCAGTAAGTGAGAATCGTCTAAAATTCTTGTGCAACATCAAGGAAATTGAGAAGAACCGCTTCACGGCAAACATTGTTAAAATCGCTATGTACGCAAGTTTTATTCGATCGGAACGTCTTAGTTACGTGTCAGTAAGTGAGTTTAGTCGAAAATTCTTGTACAACGTTAAAGAAATTGATGATATACGTTTTTCTACGCATAAAGCTGAGATCGCTATGTACGCAAGTTTTGGTAGTCCGGAACGTCTTAGTTACGTGTCGGTAAGTGAGATTTGTCTAAAATTCTTGTGCAACATCACGGAAATTGAGAAAAACCGCATTACGGCATACATTGTTAAAATCGCTTTGGTCGCAAGTTTTGTTCGTTCGGAACGTCTTAGTTACGTGTCAGTAAGTGAGTTTAATCATAAATTCTTGTACAACGTTAACGAAATTGAGGATATACGTTTTGCTGCGCACAAAGCTGAGATCGCTATGTACGCAAGTTTTGGTTCGTTCGGAACGTCTTAGTTACGGGTCAGTAAGTGAGAATCGTCTAAAATTCTTCTGCAACATCAAGGAAATTGATAAGAACCGCTTCACGGCATACAATGTTAAAATCGCTATATACGCAAGTTTTGTTCGTTCGGAACGTCTTAGTTACGTGTCAGTAAGTGCGTTTAGCCGAAAATTCTTGTACAACATTAAGGAAGTTGAGGATATACGTTTTTTTGCGCACAAAGCTGAGATTGCTATGTACGCAAATTTTGGTCGTTCGAAACGTCTTAGTTACGGGTCAGTAGGTGAGAATCGTCTAAAATTCTTGTGCAACATCAAGGAAATTGAGAAGAACCGCTTCACGGCAAACATTGTTAAAATCGCTATGTACGCAAGTTTTATTCGATCGGAACGTCTTAGTTACGTGTCAGTAAGTGAGTTTAGTCGAAAATTCTTGTACAACGTTAAAGAAATTGATGATATACGTTTTTCTGCGCATAAAGCTGAGATCGCTATGTACGCAAGTTTTGAATGTCCGGAACGTCTTAGTTACGTGTCGGTAAGTGAGATTTGTCTAAAATTCTTGTGCAACATCAAGGAAATTGAGAAAAACCGCTTTACGGCAGACATTGTTAAAATCGCTTTGGTCGCAAGTTTTGTTCGTTCGGAACGTCTTAGTTACGTGTCAGTAAGTGAGTTTAATCATAAATTCTTGTACAACGTTAACGAAATTGAGGATATACGTTTTGCTGCGCACAAAGCTGAGATCGCTATGTACGCAAGTTTTGGTCGTTCGGAACCTCTTAGTTACGTGTCAGTAAGTGAGATTTGTCTAAAATTCTTGTGCAACATCAAGGAAATTGAGGAGAACCGCTTCACGGCATACATTGTTAAAATCGCTATGTACGCAAATTTTGGTCGTTCGAAACGTCTTAGTTACGGGTCAGTAAGTGAGAATCGTCTAAAATTCTTGTGCAACATCAAGGAAATTGAGAAGAACCGCTTCACGGCAAACATTGTTAAAATCGCTATGTACGCAAGTTTTATTCGATCGGAACGTCTTAGTTACGTGTCAGTAAGTGAGTTTAGTCGAAAATTCTTGTACAACGTTAAAGAAATTGATGATATACGTTTTTCTGCGCATAAAGCTGAGATCGCTATGTACGCAAGTTTTGGTAGTCCGGAACGTCTTAGTTACGTGTCGGTAAGTGAGATTTGTCTAAAATTCTTGTGCAACATCAAGGAAATTGAGAAAAACCGCTTTACGGCAAACATTGTTAAAATCGCTTTGGTCGCAAGTTTTGTTCGTTCGGAACTTCTTAGTTACGTGTCATTAAGTGAGTTTAGTCGAAAATTCTTGTACAACTTTAAGAAAATTGAGGATAAATGTTTTTCTGCGCACATAGCTGAGATCGCTATGTACGCAAGTTTTGGTCGTCCGGAACGTCTTAGTTACGTGTCGGTAAGTGAGATTTGTCTAAAATTCTTGTGCAACATCAAGGAAATTGAGAAAAACCGCTTTAAGGCATACATTGTTAAAATCGCTTTGGTCGCAAGTTTTGTTCGTTCGGAACGTCTTAGTTACGTGTCAGTAAGTGAGATTTGTCTAAATTTCTTGTGCAACATCAATGAAATTGAGAAGAACCGCTTCACGGCATACATTCTTAAAATTGCTATGTACGCAAGTTTTGTTCGTTCGGAACGTCTTAGTTACGTGTCATTAAGTGAGTTTAGTCGAAAATTCTTGTACAACATTAAGAAAATTGAGGATAAATGTTTTTCTGCGCACATAGCTGAGATCGCTATGTACGCAAGTTTTGGTCGTCCGGAACGTCTTAGTTACGTGTCGGTAAGTGAGAATCGTCTAAAATTCTTCTGCAACATCAAGGAAATTGATAAGAACCGCTTCACGGCATACAATGTTAAAATCGCTATATACGCAAGTTTTGTTCGTTCGGAACGTCTTAGTTACGTGTCAGTAAGTGAGTTTAGCCGAAAATTCTTGTACAACATTAAGGAAGTTGAGGATATACGTTTTTTTGCGCACAAAGCTGAGATTGCTATGTACGCAAATTTTGGTCGTTCGAAACGTCTTAGTTACGGGTCAGTAGGTGAGAATCGTCTAAAATTCTTGTGCAACATCAAGGAAATTGAGAAGAACCGCTTCACGGCAAACATTGTTAAAATCGCTATGTACGCAAGTTTTATTCGATCGGAACGTCTTAGTTACGTGTCAGTAAGTGAGTTTAGTCGAAAATTCTTGTACAACGTTAAAGAAATTGATGATATACGTTTTTCTGCGCATAAAGCTGAGATCGCTATGTACGCAAGTTTTGAATGTCCGGAACATCTTAGTTACGTGTCGGTAAGTGAGATTTGTCTAAAATTCTTGTGCAACATCAAGGAAATTGAGAAAAACCGCTTTACGGCAGACATTGTTAAAATCGCTTTGGTCGCAAGTTTTGTTCGTTCGGAACGTCTTAGTTACGTGTCAGTAAGTGAGTTTAATCATAAATTCTTGTACAACGTTAACGAAATTGAGGATATACGTTTTGCTGCGCACAAAGCTGATATCGCTATGTACGCAAGTTTTGGTCGTTCGGAACGTCTTAGTTACGTGTCAGTAAGTGAGATTTGTCTAAAATTCTTGTGCAACATCAAGGAAATTGAGGAGAACCGCTTCACGGCATACATTGTTAAAATCGCTATGTACGCAAATTTTGGTCGTTCGAAACGTCTTAGTTACGGGTCAGTAAGTAAGAATCGTTTAAAATTCTTGTGCAACATCAAGGAAATTGAGAAGAACCGCTTCACGGCATACAATGTTAAATTCGCTATATACGCAAGTTTTGTTCGTTCGGAACGTCTTAGTTACGTGTCAGTAAGTGAGTTTAGTCGAAAATATTTGTACAACGTTAACGAAATTGAGGATATACGTTTTTTTGCGCACAGAGCTGAGATCGCTGTGTACGCTAGTTTTGGTCGTTCGGAACGTCTTAGTTACGTGTCAGTAAGTGAGATTTGTCTAAATTTCTTGTGCAACATCAATGAAATTGAGAAGAACCGCTTCACGGCATACATTCTTAAAATTGCTATGTACGCAAGTTTTGTTCGTTCGGAACGTCTTAGTTACGTGTCACTAAGTGAGTTTAGTCGAAAATTCTTGTACAACGTTAAAGAAATTGATGATATACGTTTTTCTGCGCATAAAGCTGAGATCGCTATGTACGCAAGTTTTGGTCGTTCGGAACGTCTTAGTTACGTGTCAGTAAGTGAGTTTAGCCGAAAATTCTTGTACAATATTAAGGAAGTTGAGGATATACGTTTTTTTGCGCACAAAGCTGAGATCGCTATGTACGCAAGTTTTGGTCGTTCGGAACGTCTTAGTTACGTGTCAGTAAGTGAGATTTGTCTAAATTTCTTGTGCAACATCAAGGAAATTGAGAAGAACCGCTTCACGGCAAACATTGTTAAAATCGCTATGTACGCAAGTTTTGTTCGATCGGAACGTCTTAGTTACGTGTCAGTAAGTGAGTTTAATAAAAAATTCTTGTACAACGTTAACGAAATTGAGGATATTCGTTTTTTTGCGCACAAAGCTGAGATCGCTATGTACGCAAGTTTTGGTCGTTCGGAACGTCTTAGTTACGTGTCAGTAAGTGAGATTTGTCTAAATTTCTTGTGCAACATCAATGAAATTGAGAAGAACCGCTTCACGGCATATATTCTTAAAATTGCTATGTACGCAAGTTTTGTTCGTTCCGAACGTCTTAGTTACGTGTCAGTAAGTGAGTTTAGCCGAAAATTCTTGTACAACATTAAGGAAGTTGAAGATATACGTTTTTTTGCGCACAAAGCTGAGATCGCTATTGTCACGTCTCGATATTCGAAGTTGATAAAAAAAATTAAATCTAAATTATTAATACAAAGCTATTTTCTGAACGTGACTATACTAAATTTTATGATAATAGTAAATTAGAATTTACTCAATTAAATTGAATAAGATATGTACGCCTTTTAGATGTTTTATTTCTTTTTCGGTCACCCTGCATTCACCGGGTCTACCGGGGATCAGAAGACTGACAACTTGTCCGTATAAGGCGTTAACTTACTTAGGAATATACGTCGTTGGGTTGGATTCCTCCTGCGACGATCCCTCGAGATTGTATATTTATATATTTTCTTCTTAATTATAATAATGTAGGCTGATGTTGGATTAATAGGTAGCCGGAACGTAGTAATAATTGTAGAGTCGAATATAGTAGTATATAACACTTTATTTTATATTCAACGTTAAATTGTATTATTATTACAGTCGCTGTGCTAGCGGCTGGTAAACTCCGTTTCAGAGTATATCTAAGAGTCTTAAAGACTTGTACATAAGTTTGACGACGCGTAACGCCGGATTACTGACGCTTGACAAAGGTATTCAGAGCTCAAAAGTAGTAACGTGTTAACAGTTTGCCGTCGCGAATAGTAATGCTGGAAGTCGGACTTGCACTGAGCTCCTCCGGTCTTCAGGTGTTGGTGGGAGAGATGCTGCAGTGGGATCGCCTCTTGTAGATGGTGGGATATTCTTCCTATGCTTCGCCTAAGACTTCCTGATGCTGGTGGGAGACCCATGGGCGGGAGCAATGGCAAGTGGAAGAGCCGCTGGTAGGGATCTCTGTGCGAGAAGGACAGCTATATCGTTCCCTCGCAACATTCCAACTTGTTTGTCCGGCCTAATCTTATCGAGCGGGCGGATAAGAATATCGATCGACGGCTAGTCCGCATACCATGTACAGTATAAGGCTCTTATAAAACTCTTATAATACTGTAGCGAATAAAATATTTTATAATGAATATTCTTATATGCCTAATTCCTTATTGCTACCTATATGGTTAATAATAAAGTCTTATGCTACGTAGAATATGTGTATGCGCATATGCGAATATAAAGCTATATGAATATAAAGTTAAAACGAATATATATATATATGTCTGTGTACTTAAAATTATTATATTAAAGCGTAATAACGTTACATTTGCATTGTGCACCTTTCGCTTGTATCTTCTAATTGAATTTAATGCTTTATTAAAAGATCTTTTGTATACTTATATATATATATATATATATATAATACTTATTACAATTTTTAAAGCGTTTGAATCGACTGTCTGATTGTGCAATGCAAATATAAATTATTAGTTATTCTTATGGTTTATACATATGATGGTTATTTTTGCGTCACCCGCTGGCGCGTTCGAGCGTTGGCTACATACGGGGTGACTCTTAAATATGAATACTATTTTACAAGTTAGAACTTTGCCTTGAACGAATAATTTTCTCCGGATTCTTATTTCTTTCACCTCCTATGGGTGTATTAACAATAAATATATTATTTAAATAAAATTTGACGTGCGGCAAAGACGTCACACCACCCCCCTTAGTTTAAATTTCGGAGTAACGAGTTATGATGAAATTTATTCGTCCAATCTGGCACGTAGGTCCCTGAATGTATATACAATAGGTATAGTGGGTGGTTCTGTATTTTCGGCTGGCGCATTGGGTACTCTGTTTGTATCTGTGTGTTCCGGTGGATTTTCAGGGATCACTTCCGGTTGCGGTCGTGGTCTGTTCGCCAAATACAATAACAAGTGTGTGAAAGAGCTCCAAATGGCTCCGAGTAAGTGTAAGCTACAGCCATAAGCTGCGTGTAGCGCATAGCCGTGTATTAACTTGTCGAATACAATTTTTATTATTCTTATAATGATAAATATTCCGAATACACCGGCGGTCGCTGCGCCGAATGTAGTAAAACCGTCCCATATTTTTGTTAAAGTATTATTATAAATTTTGTTTAAGGAATCTTCGTTTAATAAATTTCGCAATGAGATGGCATCCGACGGTATCGTTTGGCCAGTAAAACCTCTAGCAATGGTGTGTAATACGGCGCTCTTTTCTGCTGGGAACATAATGTGATCTCTTAAATTATCTAAATCATCTTGAGTGTAAATACCGCTTGTTGCCAAGGATTTCGGTGCCAAATACTTCCATGTTAATTTTGTCAGGGGTTTTATAAGATGTGGGGAATTCGCTATGGAAGGTGTGGGATTGAACTGTATCCATGTTTCGTCTATATTGTAGAGGATAGGTAATAAGGGGTTACAGTCTCTAAGTGTGTTTTGTCTTGTTAATATTCGTGATTTAGGGGTCATGTATAATGAAGCGTTCCGGAACGTGACCGGTAATTCTGTGTGACAGGTATTTGTTTTTGTAAGTATAACGTCTATAGGTATACATTTTATGACATGAATTACTTCTCCTGCAGTTACTGCCATGTAACCCGGTGATTTCATGAGCCGATATGCAAATTCGTCTGGTAGAATAGAGGCAAGCGACAGTGTGTTCTGTATCACTTGTTTCTCTAGCTCACATTTCTGTAAAATTACGTCTTGGTATAATGCTGTTACTTGGCTTTTTACGTATTTTTCAACGTAAACGAATTTTTAGTTTGCATATGTAAACATGTCAAGGTTTGTAATATCGGTTTTTGATTTTGTTTTAAAGACGTTTCCCTTTTGTGTCTCAAAAATGAATAATTTAGGATGTTCAGTCCCGTATAGTGTGTATCCACAGATGGTGTGTTTGCGGGTAAGTGTGAGGGCAAATGTGGTGTCTCGTTTCTCTAAGGAGAATATGGTAGTATTGTGCGAATCTTGAAATCCTTGAAATTTAACAGCGTTTCCCTCGTATAGTATATCGTAATTTTCAAACCACACGCGGTGGTGGGGAGACTCTCCCAAAAAGAATATCCGTCGTCAGAATCTATACATGCTTCGTCTCCTAAATCGCAGACGGTTCCAGATTTTAAAATTATTTTTCCCGTGCTTAGTTTTATGGGTACGTACGAGTCTTTTAGAGATATTTTTACAGTAGCTTGTACAATTACATCGTCCCATGTTCCATAATAATCTAAATATTGAATGCCTTTACATGTACCGTCGACGTTTACCTTTCCGGCTAAAGTAACGCTTCTATAATAAGTATGGTTTGACTTTAGTTCATCTATTATTTCCGCGGTTCCTATTCTCAAAAGGCCTTCTCTATGAATTTGCATACACTTATTTCGGGATGTTTCTTGGAGGTAACTCGCATAACCGTTCTGAACTGCCGAAATATGCGAGTGCATGCCACAATGATATATGGTACGCATAATCTCTATTTTACACTGTATAGCTTGTGTCTGCGCGTAGTTGGATAGTTGTAACAGTTGCATGTACGTATTGGTTGTCGCTGGCGTCTCTATATTCAGGTCGCATTCGCCAGATCGTAGCAATGACACGGTTGTTACATTTAAGTATGTTCCTCCGCAGTCGTATGCGATAATAGATTGGGTGTCATAGAGTATAGTTGCGATGGTCAGCGAGAATAGTATCGCTCTGTATGCCTTAAAATAGAAATATTATAATTAATTTTTAAAATTGTAATTAGTGTTGGTTGTTTGTGTTGTTTTGTGTTACAAAATGTGTAAGATAGAAGAGGAGTAATAGTGGATATTTATTAATAGTACTGTATCTTTTCTTAATAATACTGGATCCGGGGGTCCAGGCCACGATTACAAGCTCTGATTTTTCGTTTTCCTTCAACCCGGATCGATATAGCATGTGCTTTTGCACAGCTTTAACTTATTGACATGAACAACGCGTGGTTTACCTCGGAAATCTATTCTAGCGTTGTTCATCGGTAATAGTTCAAGAATTTTATAAGGACCGCTATACTGGTCATCTAACTTTCCTTTCATTGGCTCTTTTAATAGATAGACTTCATCATTGACTTTAAATCTTTGAACGTTAAGTTTTCTGTCATAATATCTTTTACTTATTTCTTTAGATTTTACTAAATTTTGCCTTGCCAAATCTTGGGATGATTTTATTGTATCAAAAAGGTTAGTAAGATAGTCTTGATAAGGGGTTTCGGTTATCTCTTCAGGAGTTACAAAGGATGAGGGTGTTCTGGGGAGATGTCCAAAAACTAAAGCATATGGTGTATAATTAGTACCCTCATGCACGGATGTATTGTAAGCGAACATAGCGGGTCTGAGGTGTTCATCCCATTCGTTGTTCTGGTTAGTGTACATTTTTAGGTACTTTGTTAGAACATGATGTGAGCGTTCAATGGATCCATTCGATTGTGGGTAGTAAGCAGTGGTTCGACATTGTTTTATTTTAAAATAACTAGCGATGGTTTTCATTAGGGAGGTGAAAAAGGTTGGAGCTTGGTCAGTTAGTAAGGCTTTCGGTGCTCCGTATATGCAAATGAAATCTTTTATAAAGGCGTCGGCAATGGAAAGGGAGTCAGCAGTTTGCATAGGGGTAGCAATTGAATATTTTGTTAGAAGATCCTGGATAGGGTAAATGTAGGAGTTGTTTCGGCTGGTCGTGGGCAATGGTCTTACGACGTCCATGGATATTTTATCGAAAGCTGCTCCGGGTGTATCAGTGATCATCATAGGCTGTTTTGTCTTCACTCTGGTTAATTTCTTGATTTGGCAGTTTCGGCAATTTTTTATGTAATCCTGTATATCTTTTTTCATCGTTGTCCAATAGTAATTTTGCCTGATTCTATGGTAAGTTTTATTCACGCCTTTATGTCCTCCAATTTTAGTTGCGTGTTTTTCGTAAATGATATTTTGTCTTTCTTGCGGGTCGGGACAGCGAATTAAAGATTTGCAGATAGTTACAATGATTGGTAGGTCCGAAAGAAATCTTCTTAAATTTTTATGCATGAAATTCCAGGGGACTGTATCGTAGAGGTCGTTTTGAGCTATGCTTACTGTTTTTAGATTTAATTCAATTATGGCGTCTTTTAGGGATCTTATTCCGTTTAAAATATCGTTTTGTTCTATGGGCGTCCTTTCGTTTTGTTTAATAGGGATGGTTATCAAATGTTTCTTGCTACTTAGGTTTGTAATTTTTACTCTTGTGAATGTTAGATCCTTATACGCGGGGAGTTTGTTTTCTTTTAAGTAATCTTTAGCGCCCTTGTCGTAAGGTTGTCCTCCGAGTGTGGTAAAAATAATGTGATTATCCCTTCGAGAAAGTAGCGAATCACGCGTTTCGATAATTTTGAAATTATTTCCTTCGTCTGAAGAGCGGGGTTGTGGAGATACTGATATATTAAGCTCACTTTCATCCTGCGAATCTTCTTCTGATATTTCCGATTCATTCGATTCATTATCGAAAAATTCTTGTGGTTGTCCTTCTGGATCTTCGTCTAAGTTTTCGGTGTTCGGGAAGAAAGGTTGGGACGAAGTTCTTGCTACTGCAGGTGGAGTTAGTAAAGCATCTTCAATTAAATTTTCTGTGAATATCTGTTGCTGGGGGTTAAAGGTAAGTGTGGGGTTAGTATCATTGGAAGGAATAGTGATAGACGGTCTAGATTGTTGCGTCGCTGTTTGATACGAGAACAGGGAGTCGTTGGAATCATCGTCAAATTCCATTAAGGGAAGCAAAGAAGCGTCAGGAGGTTGCGGATTTCTGGAGAGTGCGTCTGCTACCACGTTAGTTTTCCCAGTTTTGTATTGTATTTCATAATCATACTCTGAGAGTTTCAACCTCCATTTCCACAATCGGGAGCTGGGATCCTTAACTGAATGCAGCCAAACTAAAGGCTTGTGGTCCGTGAGGATTGTGAATTTCCTACCGTACAGGTAATGCCTAAAGTATGTGGTGCAGTAGACTACGGCTAAGCACTCCTTTTCTATGGTGGAATATCTCCCTTCTGCCTCATTCAATGTTCTGGAAATATATGAGATAGGTAAGTCCTTCCCTGCCTGTTCTTGACTTAATACGCCTCCTATAGCGTATCCGCTGGCGTCAGTAGTTAATAAAAATGGTTTTGTAAAATCTGGATATTGTAAAACGGGTTCTTTTAGCAATTCGTTTATTAGCATTTTAAAGGTTTCCTCTTGTAAAGATGTCCATATAAAAGGTTTATCTTTCTTTAATAAATCTGTCAATGGTTTTGCAATTTTTGAAAAGTCTCTAATGAATCGGCGATAATACCCTACTAGTCCTAAAAATTGTTTTATATTTTTATGATTCTTTGGGGTTGGGAAATGTTTTACGGCACTAATCTTATTCGGGTCCGGTCTTACTCCGTCGTTTCCAATTACGTGACCTAAATAAGCCACTTCGTGCCTCAGGAACTGACACTTGTCCGGTTGCAACTGTAAATTTGCCCTTTCTAACCGGCACATCAATTCTTTAATTTTTATCTTATGTTCCTCTAGAGATCTTGCATACACGACAATGTCATCCAGATAAACAAAGAGTTCGTTTCCTTGCAGGCCCGTCAATACATTGTCCATCAAACGTTGGAACGTCGCTGGTGCATTCCTTAATCCGAATGGCATCCTTTGATATTCGTAGTGGCCATAAGGTGTGGAAAACGCTGTCTTTCCTTGATCTTCAGCAGCCATAGGTATTTGATGAAATCCTTGGGCGAGATCGAAAATAGAAAAATATTTAGCGCTGCCCAATTGGTCTAATATCTCTGCAATATTAGGCAATGGATACGCGTCTCCAACTGTCTTCTCGTTTAATTTCCTGAAATCGATGACCATCCTCCATTTCCTTTGTCCGTCTGCCGCGGACTTCTTCGGAACAATCCATAAAGGGGCATTATAAGGAGATGCCGATGGCACAATTATTTCATCTTTTAGCAATTTCGCTACTTGTTTATCGATTTCTTCCTTATGAACCGGTGGATATCTATATTGTTTCACATGGATAGGCAAGTTGTCCGTGGTTGGGATGGTATGCTTAACAGAAGTTGTACATCCAAGACTTTCACCGGGTAGATGAAAACAATCTACGTACTCTTCAAGTATGTCTCTTACATGATCTGCTTCTTCGTCGTTCAAATGTTCGATGTTTATAAGAGCTTGAAGTTGTTGTACGCGGTTAGATGTACTCAAAATTTCGGGACAGACCCTCGAGTCTGGGGATATAGCGAACGTATCGCTCGGATTTAGAAGGTCCTCTAGATCCGTCGACCCTGTGCGTGAGTCGGCAGAATTCTTGAGGCTTGTAGACACTGGAAGCGTGTCACTGAAAATAGAAGAACCCTCAAGGTCTAAAGGCGTGCTAATAGGATCCTTGAGGCACGAAGATGCAGGCGTTGCATCTTGTGTAGAAGCATCTTCCTGGTGTTGCGGCACCGGAAGAGTATTAAAATCTGAGGATTTCCCGTTTTCGGAGAGCTCCTTTTGGCTCCTGGATTTAGTAGATGAAGATTTCCCATTGTTGGCGAGCTCTTCATTGCTCATAAAAGACTCTGTCAGATCCCTGAAAGCGAAAGGCTGACCAGAGTTAGTAGGATGTGAAAACTCCTCGGAGTTCAATAAGTTAGAAGATGAGGATTTCCCGTTTCCGGAGAGCTCCTTTTGGCTCCTGGATTTAGTAGATGAAGATTTCCCTTTGTTGGCGAGCTCGTCATTGCTCCTGGATTTAGTAGATGAAGATTTCCCATTGTTGGCGAGCTCTTCATTGCTCATGGAATTAGAATTTAATCTAAGGTGCTCCTTGAAGTCACTTGGTACGAAATAATCCTCAAGAGGCATCGGGTATACCTCAATGGTGTAATTGTACTCTGTCAAGTTGTAAGCCTTAATATGGCCTTTCCCTCGGGAGTTCTTGACGAGCGCTTTACCTAGGAATAACCCTTTAACTGGCTCATTCCGTGGAATATAGCCTTCCTCTTTTTCCGGATTCGTAATGTTGAATGTGACGTCAACAATAGAGCGTGAAGGTACCACGATGTCTTTGCTCTTGTAGAATGGTACCTGAATGTTTCCAAACGCTAAACATTCGTGTTGATAGTCGACGACGGCATTATTACTCTTTAGGAAATTTGCGCCTATTATGCCGTCGGCGGGTATCCCAAAATCGTCTTTAACGATGTAGAATTTGGCACTTTTTCCCATAATTTTGAAAGTGGCTGATCCCAATGTTGTAATTGGTTTACTCGAAATTCCTTTTAATTTCAGCCTATCTTGTGTATTTATTGAAGTGTTTTTTAAGATTCCCATTTTTACAAGATTTACGGAAGACTACGGGGAATTATCGTGGCAAATTCTGCCGTTCGCGTTGCTTTTCGACTTCTAAATTCTTTGAAATTTTGACGGCCCATTCTATGGCCTCATCTAACGTAGCAATATTCCTATATTCCATGCGGGTGATAACGTTGGAAGGTAGGCCATTAATAAATGCTTCGAGGACTTCCTCCTCGACTTCGTTATGGAACCCGCGATGGTTCTTCCCTTGACGTCTGTTCCCATCCAATACTGCGGTTCTTAAATCTTTGATCCTCCCGGCGTATTTCAGAATTGTTTCATTGGGTAATTTATACGCATTGGCCAATTCTCCGCGATATTGTGCAACTGATTTATTTGGGGCGAAAATAGTTTTTAACTTATCCAGAAGATCTACGACGCGCATATATATATTTCCCTTAACTACTTGATACGCGTCGCCTTCAATTTTGTTCATAATGAACTGCACTAATTGCGGTTCTTGTACTGGGGATAATAAGTCTCGTGCTCGTTCACATGCTCGAGCGAATTGGAAAATAGAAATTCTATAACCGTTAAACGGGGGAATGTTTGCGACTACGTCTTTTATTTTCAGAGCTGGCATTGTCACGGGTGGTACGTCTTCGGGTACTAAATTATCGGCGCATTCGTCGTACGCGGACGCGGCGCGGGATGCTTCACTCACCCTTTGTTCTAAGTTATTAACTTGCTCTGGTAATTTTCGTAACTGCGATAGCTCTGATTGTATTTGCGAAAGGACGTTGAATAATGAATTTGCGTCTATTGATTCATTGGGGCGTTTGGTTGTTTCTTCTCGCTCTTTAAGCGACATTTTGGAATGCGAGGATTTTTCACGGTCTTCTATATATTTTTGTTTCTTTTCGACTTCCGGGTCAACGCTTACTGTACCGTGCGATCGCGTAAATTGGGCCATAACTCGGGGAATTATATTTTGTTAGTTGACGCAGCAACTATAGCGATGTACAATGGGGCAATCCTTTTATAATTCAGCGAGGACATACACGGAAGTCTCTATTTTGTATATATAAAATTTCAAAATTCTATGTCCAAAAATGAAAGTTTATAAATTTTATTTTGAGTTAAATTTTGAAATTAGAGGGATGAAAATTATCTCATATATTCCCCTCTTTTAGCTGAGTAAAACGAAATCAACCGCGTCTCTCTCCGATGGCGCGTTAGAAACAAGATGGCGGAAAATTTTATTTTTCTTTTTGTTTTAGAGCGCGTATGCTTTTTCCAATCGGACTGAAATTCTACACTAATGGTCAGTGGGGTTCCCTGCGTCGAAGGAGCTCACTGTTGACCCTCTACGGTTAAGCGTTAAAAACAAAATGGCGGATTTTTTGATCGCTCGGATTTATCTGAAATTTTACATGGACCTTATTTTGGGTGTTTAAAATTTATCTAGAGCAATTTCGATCCAAAAATCTCACGTATATGAAAAAACAAGATGGCGGCCAAAATCTTATCTTCTTCTGAAACGCCTAGTGCCAGAATTTCATTAAAATCGGAGACGGTCTCTTATTTCGCGTGTATTTTGTCACGTCCTGTCAAAATTTCAACCTTTTGAATTTCTATTTTTTTTCTCCTCTTAAATAATCTAAGTCCAATAAGCGCAACTTAAATAGCGCGCCAAAGACACGCCATGACACTCGATCCCTCCGAGCGCCGAGGCGTGGCGCTTCGTTAGCTCTAAGGAAATTCCCACTACTACGCATCCCTACTCTCAGCAGCGGCCGAGCCGCCGAAACGAAGGAGCCCAGTGCGCGCTCCAACTTAGTCAGTCTACTCCGCCACTTCGAACCGTTAACAGCTCTCTTAGGAGAGCCTCTCCCGCGATTGTGACTCAATTCAATTCTAAGTTCGAATTCTAACTCTAACTTTAAATTCAATTTCTAAATCCTAACTCTAGCGTTTAACCTAAATTTAAATAATAACTTTAAATTCAATTTCTAAATTCTATCTCTAGTGTTTAATCTAAGTTTACTAATAACTCTAAATTTAAGTCGAGTTAATGCAACAGTGTATAAGTTGAATGAATATATTGTGCTGTATGAGAATTACGTCGACTCTTCATTAACGCACCTTATCCAACTCTTGCTTTAAGCCTTCCGCATCGTAAGTAAACGATACGCATTTCAAGATTTTTTCTCTGCTCTCATCCGTCTGGTTAACCTTTCTGTTAACAATATCCTGTTAAAAATCTACAGTTGTCGAAATACATTTTCGCCTGGCTCTACTCAATTATACACACATATACACGCTTACACCTGATATACAGTACCAGCAGTGCGGACCGCCGCACGCTGTTATTGCAATCAGTCCAAACACAAGATACAGCCGTGCGGTCCATCGCACGCCGTGTCCTCTGGAAAGCACACGCCTTCTTGATTAGAGCCAGTGATCAGTGATTAATTAAATAAATTAACAAATGCCAAAGACCAGACGTGGAGGAGTGAAGAAGCGCGCGCGTAAACTACTTCGCGAGTTGATCTTAGAACCCGTAGATCTCGGGCTATCGCAATACATTGGTGTAACACCGCGCTACGATCCTGAATACGAACAATTATTCGCGAATCATCATACCGCTACCTTAGAGATCTCGCGACGCGCCGAGTGCATAACTTGCATCAAATGGCCAGCCAAGCTGATTCCAATCGAAGTTGAGCGCCCAAGGACTCCACCCAGCGACGTCGACGACAAGGATCCCAGGAAGGCCGGATATCGGTGAACCAAGCAAGGTATCCCGGACCGTTCGATTAACATCTCGACCATTCGTCACAAGGTAAGAAAATTATACTTATGCGACCTCTAGCCCCCCCGAACCCCGGGCAATTATTACCAAATCCGTTTCGTTAAACGCGCGAATTCCTTGCGAGTAATTCACTTACCATACACGCGTCTTACAACATTGAGTTCTGCCATAATATAATATAGTTAAACACATCAAGAATATTCTAGAATATTTCGAAACGCGCGTCTTTCCCAGAGTTTTCGGACGAAACTTCTTATCTGATGGTTAGGTTTTGTTTTATGACGCGCCCTTCGAGTTTCACTTTTATGACTCACTCTTTGTCTAATACTGAGTTTCTCTTTCCTGACGCATCCCGAGTTTCACTTTTACGACTCGTCCTTTTTTGCCTGCGTCTCGATTTCACTTTTTCTTTGACTCATCCTATTCTCCGCGAATAGCTTAGTTTTCTGAATGCTTCCTCTGTTTTGTTTAATATTAAAGTAAAATGCACCATCTTCGTTAAGTTCCACTCCCTATCTGCGTATCCATCGCGAATAACCTTGATCGCAGGTATCCCCGGGGAGAACCACGCGGTTTATTCGACCCGAAATTCGCGATCGTGTCCCGAGGAAAAATTCCGAGCTCTGCAACCCCCGTCTCGCAGCCGGAATTCGGCGGGACGTAACAATTTCCGAAAACGTTAGTAATTTTAAAACGTTTATTAATTTATGTTGTTCTTTGAATAACAATTGTGAGATAATATCTAATAATATGAACTTTGTTATAATACATACGTTTGAATAGCATATAAATGCTATGGTTCCTTAATCCTGTAAGAATATAGGTTAGTACACAGGGTGGTTTGAGGATTAAATAATATACGTATGAAATAGGCTTAATCCTCCAACCCTATAAAATATGGTATAATTTAGTAATAATAGAAAATAAGAATATTGTAGTATACAAGATTAAGCAATATATAAAAAGATAATAATAAAAAGATTGTAATAATTTTAGTAATAATATATCAAAAGCGATTGTATAAATGCATATAATAAAATAAAGCAAGATAGAAATATATATAAGTTATGCGATAAAATATGAGAATATTCTGAAAATAAGACAATGCGATTATAGGGTAGGGTATAATAAAACACACAAAAATAGTATAATATGAAAACAACAATGGTATATATGTTTCTTTATTCGCTGCTGGCGCTAACGCTTTGAATTTGAGTCTTTTCGTAAAATTCACGACGCGGGTCGTTCTCCGGGATTTCTGAATATGGTAACGGAGATTGCTCGACCGTAATCGGAATCAATTTGTAATCATTTACTTCAAGTATCGGCTCGGATACAGAATTATTTTGAATATTGTTTGATTCGAACGAATTATTTTCGAGGGCTCGATAATATTGTGCTACTAATCGTCGAAGCTGATATTTCCGACCGGCACGGCGTGTCCTCGGCATCTCTAACTGACAGGCATTTCAATATCCGCCCCTTCGTTCAGCTCTAAATGTGCGGGGTCGCCTCACCAAGAAGAGAGAACGAAAAGCGAGAGTGTGCGGGGTCACCTCACCAACTCCCTTACGTCTATTGAACGCACAGAAAATCAAAAGCAACAACGAGCGGTTTATCCGCCCCAGAGCCGTCGCTTCTAATTCACTCAGATTCCGCACACGTCGAAGGACAAGCGCACGCACTCGGAATTTAAAAATACGAATGTGATTAATTGATTTCTATCTCCATTGTGTGTTTCGGCACTGAAATTAATAAGCTACACACTGGTGTCTACGCTACGTTCGCTATTCTCAATGTGCGGGGTCGCCTCACCAAAGAGAAAGCTCCGGTTATAACGACGAGCGGGGTGGACCAGCTCGAAGCCGTTATCGCAGAACCAGGTATCGTCAAAAAATTCTTTCGCAGCAAGGAGCGAACTATATTCGCTCTATACTCACAGCGTCAGAATGTCACTATGTCGTTTAATGCATTCGAAGCACACGCAGTCGAGAACAATCACTGAGTTCTAACAACGTTAATAAAATCGAACACGAATCGTTATTTAGTACTTGAATAAAATAATAGCGACACTGCAACTCACGAAAGATTTAAGAAAAATCTAAAAAATATTAACCGAGACTCAAATCGAACGTTATATCACGCACAATTCACTTTCTGAAATAAAATATGATTATTAACACAAAAAAAATGACAAGTTAGCTTCTGCGTATCCCACCGCTGCCATCAAATTTTTTAATATGTCACGTCTCGATATTCGAAGTTGATAAAAAAAAATTAAATCTAAATTATTAATACAAAGCTATTTTCTGAACGTGACTATACTAAATTTTATGATAATAGTAAATTAGAATTTACTCAATTAAATTGAATAAGATATGTACGCCTTTTAGATGTTTCATTTCTTTTCGGTCACCCTGCATTCACCGGGTCTACCGGGGATCAGAAGACTGACAACTTGTCCGTATAAGGCGTTAACTTACTTAGGAATATACGTCGTTGGGTTGGATTCCTCCTGCGACGATCCCTCGAGATTGAATATTTATATATGTTCTTCTTAATTATAATAATGTAGGCTGATGTTGGATTAATAGGTAGCCGGAACGTAGTAATAATTGTAGAGTCGAATATAGTAGTATATAACACTTTATTTTATATTCAATGTTAAATTGTATTATTATTACAGTCGCTATGCTAGCGGCTGGTAAACTCCGTTTCAGAGTATATCTAAGAGTCTTAAAGACTTGTACAGAAGTTTGACGACGCGTAACGCCGGATTACTGACGCTTGACAAAGGTATTCAGAGCTCAAAAGTAGTAACGTGTTAACAAGTTGCCGTCGCGAATAGTAATGCTGGAAGTCGGACTTGCACTGAGCTCTTCCGGTCTTCAGGTGTTGGTGGGAGAGATGCTGCAGTGGGATCGCCTCTTGTAGATGGTGGGATATTCTTCCTATGCTTCGCCTAAGACTTCCTGATGCTGGTGGGAGACCCATGGGCGGGAGCAATGGCAAGTGGAAGAGCCGCTGGTAGGGATCTCTGTGCGAGAAGGACAGCTATATCGTTCCCTCGCAACATTCCAACTTGTTTGTCCGGCCTAATCTTATCGAGCGGGCGGATAAGAATATCGATCGACGGCTAGTCCGCATACCATGTACAGTATAAGGCTCTTATAAAACTCTTATAATACTGTAGCGAATAAAATATTTTATAATGAATATTCTTATATGCCTAATTCCTTATTGCTACCTATATGGTTAATAATAAAGTCTTATGCTACGTAGAATATGTGTATGCGCATATGCGAATATAAAGCTATATGAATATAAAGTTAAAACGAATATATATATATATATGTCTGTGTACTTAAAATTATTATATTAAAGCGTAATAACGTTACATTTGCATTGTGCACCTTTCGCTTGTATCTTCTAATTGAATTTAATGCTTTATTAAAAGATCTTTTGTATACTTATATATATATATATATATATATATATATATATATATATATATATATAATACTTATTACAATTTTTAAAGCGTTTGAATCGACTGTCTGATTGTGCAATGCAAATATAAATTATTAGTTATTCTTATGGTTTATACATATGATGGTTATTTTTGCGTCACCCGCTGGCGCGTTCGAGCGTTGGCTACATACGGGGTGACTCTTAAATATGAATACTATTTTACAAGTTAGAACTTTGCCTTGAACGAATAATTTTCTCCGGATTCTTATTTCTTTCACCTCCTATGGGTGTATTAACAATAAATATATTATTTAAATAAAATTTGACGTGCGGCAAAGACGTCACAACATAAAGGAAACTGAGAAGAACCGTTTCACGGCATACATTGTTAAAATCGCTATGTACGCAAGTTTTGTTCGTTCGGAACGTCTTAGTTACGTGTCATTAAGTGAGTTTAGTCGAAAATTCTTGTACAACATTAAGAAAATTGAGGATAAATGTTTTTCTGCGCACATAGCTGAGATCGCTATGTACGCAAGTTTTGATCGTTCGGAACGTCTTAGTTACGTGTTGGTAAGTGAGATTTGTCTAAAATTCTTGTGCAACATCAAGGAAATTGAGAAAAACCGCTTTACGGCATACATTGTTAAAATCGCTTTGGTCGCAAGTTTTGTTCGTTCGGAACGTCTTAGTTACGTGTCAGTAAGTGAGTTTAATCATAAATTCTTGTACAACGTTAACGAAATTGAGGATATACGTTTTGCTGCGCACAAAGCTGAGATCGCTAGTTTTGGTCGTTCGGAACGTCTTAGTTACGTGTCAGTAAGTGAGATTTATCTAAAATTCTTGTGCAACATCAAGGAAATTGAGGAGAACCGCTTCACGGCATACATTGTTAAAATCGCTATGTACGCAAATTTTGGTCGTTCGAAACGTCTTAGTTACGGGTCAGTAAGTAAGAATCGTTTAAAATTCTTGTGCAACATCAAGGGAATTGAGAAGAACCGCTTCACGGCATACAATGTTTAAATCGCTATGTACGCAAGTTTTGTTTGTTCGGAACATCTTAGTTACGTGTCAGTAAGTGAGTTTACCCGAAAATTCTTGTACAACATTAAGGAAGTTGAGGATTTACGTTTTTTTGCGCACAAAGCTGAGATCGATATGTACGCAAGTTTTGGTCGTTCGGAACGTCTTAGTTACGTGTCAGTAAGTGAGATTTGTATAAATTCTTGTGCAACATCAAGGAAATTGAGAAGAACCGCTTCAGGGCATACATTGTTATAATCGCTATGGTCGCAAGTTTTGTTCGTTCGGAACGTCTTAGTTACGTGTCAGTAGGTGAGTTTAATCAAAAATTCTTGTACAACGTTAACGAAATTGAGGATATACGTTTTTTTGCGCACAAAGCTGAGATCGCTATGTACGCATGTTTTGGTCGTTTGGAACGTCTTAGTTACGTGTCAGTAATTGAGTTTACTCGAAAATTCTTGTACAACATTAAGAAAGTTGAGGATTTACGTTTTTTTGCGCACAAAGCTGAGATCGATATGTACGCAAGTTTTGGTCGTTCGGAACGTCTTAGTTACGTGTCAGTAAGAGAGATTTGTCTAAAATTCTTGTGCAACATCAAGGAAATTGAGAAGAACCGCTTCAGGGCATACATTGTTATAATCGCTATGGTCGCAAGTTTTGTTCGTTCGGAACGTCTTAGTTACGTGTCAGTAAGTGAGTTTAATCAAAAATTCTTGTACAACGTTAACGAAATTGAGGATATACGTTTTTCTGCGCACAAAGCTGAGATCGCTGTGTACGCAAGTTTTTTACGTTCGGAACGTCTTAGTTACGTGTCAGTAAGTGAGATTTGTCTAAAATTCTTGTGCAACATCAAGGAAATTGAGAAGAACCGCTTCACGGCATACATTGTTAAAATCGCTATGTACGCAAGTTTTGTTCGTTCGGAACGTCTTAGTTACGTGTCAGTAAGTGAATTTAATCAAAAATTCGTGTACAACATTAACGAAATTGAGGATATACGTTTTTCTGCGCACAAAGCTGAAATCGCTATGTACGCAAGTTTTGCTCGTTCGGAACGTCTTAGTTACGTGTCAGTAAGTGAGATTTGTCTAAAATTCTTGTGCAACATCAAGGAAATTGAGAAGAACCGCTTCACGGCATTCAATGTTTAAATCGCTATGTACGCAAGTTTTGTTCGTTCGGAACGTCTTAGATACGTGTCAGTAAGTGAGATTTGTCTAAAATTTTTGTGCAACATGAAGGAAATTGAGAAGAACCGCTTCACGGCATACATTGTTAAAATCGCTATGTACGCAAGTTTTGTTCGTTCGGAACGTCTTAGTTACGTGTCAGTAAGTGAGTTTAATCAAAAATTCTTGTACAACGTTAACGAAATTGAGGATATACGTTTTTTTGCCCACAAAGCTGAGATCGCTATGTACGCAAGTTTTGGTCGTTTGGAACGTCTTAGATACGTGTCAGTAAGTGAGTTTACCCGAAAATTCTTGTACAACATTAAGGAAGTTGAGGATTTACGTTTTTTTGCGCACAAAGCTGAGATCGATATGTATGCAAGTTTTGGTCGTTCGGAACGTCTTAGTTACGTGTCAGTAAGTGAGATTTGTCTAAAATTCTTGTGCAACATCAAGGAAATTAAGAAGAACCGCTTCAGGGCATACATTGCTATAATCGCTATGGTCGCAAGTTTTGTTCGTTCGGAACGTCTTAGTTACGTGTCAGTAAGTGAGTTTAATCAAAAATTCGTGTACAACGTTAACGAAATTGAGGATATACGTTTTTCTGCGCACAAAGCTGAGATCGCTATGTACGCAAGTTTTGTTCGTTCGGAACGTCTTAGTTACGTGTCAGTAAGTGAGTTTAATCAAAAATTCTTGTACAACGTTAACGAAATTGAGGATATACGTTTTTTTGCCCACAAAGCTGAGATCGCTATGTACGCAAGTTTTGGTCGTTTGGAACGTCTTAGATACGTGTCAGTAAGTGAGTTTACCCGAAAATTCTTGTACAACATTAAGGAAGTTGAGGATTTACGTTTTTTTGCGCACAAAGCTGAGATCGATATGTATGCAAGTTTTGGTCGTTCGGAACGTCTTAGTTACGTGTCAGTAAGTGAGATTTGTCTAAAATTCTTGTGCAACATCAAGGAAATTAAGAAGAACCGCTTCAGGGCATACATTGCTATAATCGCTATGGTCGCAAGTTTTGTTCGTTCGGAACGTCTTAGTTACGTGTCAGTAAGTGAGTTTAATCAAAAATTCGTGTACAACGTTAACGAAATTGAGGATATACGTTTTTCTGCGCACAAAGCTGAGATCGCTATGTACGCAAGTTTTGTTCGTTCGGAACGTCTTAGTTACGTGTCAGTAAGTGAGTTTAATCAAAAATTCTTGTACAACGTTAACGAAATTGAGGATATACGTTTTTCTGCGCACAAAGCTGAGATCGCTATGTACGCAAGTTTTGTACGTTCGGAACGTCTTAGTTACGTGTCAGTAAGTGAGATTTGTCTAAAATTCTGTGCAACATCAAAAAAATTGAGAAGAACCGCTTCACGGCATACATTGTTAAAATCGCTATGTAGGCAAGTTTTTTACGTTCGGAACGTCTTAGTTACGTGTCAGTAAGTGAGATTTGTCTAAAATTCTTGTGCAACATCAAGGAAATTGAGAAGAACCGCTTCACGGCATACATTGTTAAAATCGCTATGTACGCTAGTTTTGTTCGTTCGGAACGTCTTAGTTACGTGTCAGTAAGTGAATCTAATCAAAAATTCGTGTACAACATTAACGAAATTGAGGATATACGTTTTTCTGCGCACAAAGCTGAAATCGCTATGTACGCAAGTTTTGTTCGTTCGGAACGTCTTAGTTACGTGTCAGTAAGTGAGATTTGTCTAAAATTCTTGTGCAACATCAAGGAAATTGAGAAGAACCGCTTCACGGCATTCAATGTTTAAATCGCTATGTACGCAAGTTTTGTTCGTTCGGAACGTCTTAGTTTCGTGTCAGTAAGTGAGTTTAATCAAAAATTCGTGTACAACGTTAACGAAATTGAGGATATACGTTTTTCTGCGCACAAAACTGAGATCGCTATGTACGCAAGTTTTGTACGTTCGGAACGTCTTAGATACGTGTCAGTAAGTGAGATTTGTCTAAAATTTTTGTGCAACATGGAGGAAATTGAGAAGAACCGCTTCACGGCATACATTGTTAAAATCGCTATGTACGCAAGTTTTGTTCGTTCGAAACGTCTTAGTTACGTGTCAGTAAGTTAGATTTGTCTAAAATTCTTGTGCAACATCAAGGAAATTGAGAAGAACCGCTTCACGGCATTCAATGTTTAAATCGCTATGTACGCAAGTTTTGTTCGTTCGGAACGTCTTAGTTACGTGTCAGTAAGTGAGTTAAATCAAAAATTCGTGTACAACGTTAACGAAATTGAGGATATACGTTTTTCTGAGCTCAAAGCTGAGATCGCTATGTACGCAAGTTTTGTACGTTCGGAACGTCTTAGATACGTGTCAGTAAGTGAGATTTGTCTAAAATTTTTGTGCAACATGGAGGAAATTGAGAAGAACCGCTTCACGGCATACATTGTTAAAATCGCTATGTACGCAAGTTTTGTTCGTTCGGAACGTCTTAGTTACGTGTCAGTAAGTTAGATTTGTCTAAAATTCTTGTGCAACATCAAGGAAATTGAGAAGAACCGCTTCACGGCATTCAATGTTTAAATCGCTATGTACGCAAGTTTTGTTCGTTCGGAACGTCTTAGTTACGTGTCAGTAAGTGAGTTAAATCAAAAATTCGTGTACAACGTTAACGAAATTGAGGATATACGTTTTTCTGAGCTCAAAGCTGAGATCGCTATGTACGCAAGTTTTGTACGTTCGGAACGTCTTAGATACGTGTCAGTAAGTGAGTTTAGCCGAAAATTCTTGTACAACATTAAGGAAGTTGAGGATTTAAGTTTTTTTGCGCACAAAGCTGAGATCGATATGTATGCAAGTTTTGGTCGTTCGGAACGTCTTAGTTACGTGTCAGTAAGTGAGATTTGTCTAAAATTCTTGTGCAACATCAAGGAAATTAAGAAGAACCGCTTCAGGGCATACATTGCTATAATCGCTATGGTCGCAAGTTTTGTTCGTTCGGAACGTCTTAGTTACGTGTCAGTAAGTGAGTTTAATCAAAAATTCGTGTACAACGTTAACGAAATTGAGGATATACGTTTTTCTGCGCACAAAGCTGAGATCGCTATGTACGCAAGTTTTGTTCGTTCGGAACGTCTTAGTTACGTGTCAGTAAGTGAGTTTAATCAAAAATTCTTGTACAACGTTAACGAAATTGAGGATATACGTTTTTCTGCGCACAAAGCTGAGATCGCTATGTACGCAAGTTTTGTACGTTCGGAACGTCTTAGTTACGTGTCAGTAAGTGAGATTTGTCTAAAATTCTGTGCAACATCAAAAAAATTGAGAAGAACCGCTTCACGGCATACATTGTTAAAATCGCTATGTAGGCAAGTTTTTTACGTTCGGAACGTCTTAGTTACGTGTCAGTAAGTGAGATTTGTCTAAAATTCTTGTGCAACATCAAGGAAATTGAGAAGAACCGCTTCACGGCATACATTGTTAAAATCGCTTTGGTCGCAAGTTTTGTTCGTTCGGAACGTCTTAGTTACGTGTCAGTAAGTGAGTTTAATCATAAATTCTTGTACAACGTTAACGAAATTGAGGATATACGTTTTGCTGCGCACAAAGCTGAGATCGCTATGTACGCAAGTTTTGGTCGTTCGGAACGTCTTAGTTACGTGTCAGTAAGTGAGATTTGTCTAAAATTCTTGTGCAACATCAAGGAAATTGAGGAGAACCGCTTCACGGCATACATTGTTAAAATCGCTATGTACGCAAATTTTGGTCGTTCGAAACGTCTTAGTTACGGGTCAGTAAGTAAGAATCGTTTAAAATTCTTGTGCAACATCAAGGGAATTGAGAAGAACCGCTTCACGGCATACAATGTTTAAATCGCTATGTACGCAAGTTTTGTTTGTTCGGAACATCTTAGTTACGTGTCAGTAAGTGAGTTTACCCGAAAATTCTTGTACAACATTAAGGAAGTTGAGGATTTACGTTTTTTTGCGCACAAAGCTGAGATCGATATGTACGCAAGTTTTGGTCGTTCGGAACGTCTTAGTTACGTGTCAGTAAGTGAGATTTGTATAAATTCTTGTGCAACATCAAGGAAATTGAGAAGAACCGCTTCAGGGCATACATTGTTATAATCGCTATGGTCGCAAGTTTTGTTCGTTCGGAACGTCTTAGTTACGTGTCAGTAGGTGAGTTTAATCAAAAATTCTTGTACAACGTTAACGAAATTGAGGATATACGTTTTTTTGCGCACAAAGCTGAGATCGCTATGTACGCATGTTTTGGTCGTTTGGAACGTCTTAGTTACGTGTCAGTAATTGAGTTTACTCGAAAATTCTTGTACAACATTAAGAAAGTTGAGGATTTACGTTTTTTTGCGCACAAAGCTGAGATCGATATGTACGCAAGTTTTGGTCGTTCGGAACGTCTTAGTTACGTGTCAGTAAGAGAGATTTGTCTAAAATTCTTGTGCAACATCAAGGAAATTGAGAAGAACCGCTTCAGGGCATACATTGTTATAATCGCTATGGTCGCAAGTTTTGTTCGTTCGGAACGTCTTAGTTACGTGTCAGTAAGTGAGTTTAATCAAAAATTCTTGTACAACGTTAACGAAATTGAGGATATACGTTTTTCTGCGCACAAAGCTGAGATCGCTGTGTACGCAAGTTTTTTACGTTCGGAACGTCTTAGTTACGTGTCAGTAAGTGAGATTTGTCTAAAATTCTTGTGCAACATCAAGGAAATTGAGAAGAACCGCTTCACGGCATACATTGTTAAAATCGCTATGTACGCAAGTTTTGTTCGTTCGGAACGTCTTAGTTACGTGTCAGTAAGTGAATTTAATCAAAAATTCGTGTACAACATTAACGAAATTGAGGATATACGTTTTTCTGCGCACAAAGCTGAAATCGCTATGTACGCAAGTTTTGCTCGTTCGGAACGTCTTAGTTACGTGTCAGTAAGTGAGATTTGTCTAAAATTCTTGTGCAACATCAAGGAAATTGAGAAGAACCGCTTCACGGCATTCAATGTTTAAATCGCTATGTACGCAAGTTTTGTTCGTTCGGAACGTCTTAGATACGTGTCAGTAAGTGAGATTTGTCTAAAATTTTTGTGCAACATGAAGGAAATTGAGAAGAACCGCTTCACGGCATACATTGTTAAAATCGCTATGTACGCAAGTTTTGTTCGTTCGGAACGTCTTAGTTACGTGTCAGTAAGTGAGTTTAATCAAAAATTCTTGTACAACGTTAACGAAATTGAGGATATACGTTTTTTTGCCCACAAAGCTGAGATCGCTATGTACGCAAGTTTTGGTCGTTTGGAACGTCTTAGATACGTGTCAGTAAGTGAGTTTACCCGAAAATTCTTGTACAACATTAAGGAAGTTGAGGATTTACGTTTTTTTGCGCACAAAGCTGAGATCGATATGTATGCAAGTTTTGGTCGTTCGGAACGTCTTAGTTACGTGTCAGTAAGTGAGATTTGTCTAAAATTCTTGTGCAACATCAAGGAAATTAAGAAGAACCGCTTCAGGGCATACATTGCTATAATCGCTATGGTCGCAAGTTTTGTTCGTTCGGAACGTCTTAGTTACGTGTCAGTAAGTGAGTTTAATCAAAAATTCGTGTACAACGTTAACGAAATTGAGGATATACGTTTTTCTGCGCACAAAGCTGAGATCGCTATGTACGCAAGTTTTGTTCGTTCGGAACGTCTTAGTTACGTGTCAGTAAGTGAGTTTAATCAAAAATTCTTGTACAACGTTAACGAAATTGAGGATATACGTTTTTTTGCCCACAAAGCTGAGATCGCTATGTACGCAAGTTTTGGTCGTTTGGAACGTCTTAGATACGTGTCAGTAAGTGAGTTTACCCGAAAATTCTTGTACAACATTAAGGAAGTTGAGGATTTACGTTTTTTTGCGCACAAAGCTGAGATCGATATGTATGCAAGTTTTGGTCGTTCGGAACGTCTTAGTTACGTGTCAGTAAGTGAGATTTGTCTAAAATTCTTGTGCAACATCAAGGAAATTAAGAAGAACCGCTTCAGGGCATACATTGCTATAATCGCTATGGTCGCAAGTTTTGTTCGTTCGGAACGTCTTAGTTACGTGTCAGTAAGTGAGTTTAATCAAAAATTCGTGTACAACGTTAACGAAATTGAGGATATACGTTTTTCTGCGCACAAAGCTGAGATCGCTATGTACGCAAGTTTTGTTCGTTCGGAACGTCTTAGTTACGTGTCAGTAAGTGAGTTTAATCAAAAATTCTTGTACAACGTTAACGAAATTGAGGATATACGTTTTTCTGCGCACAAAGCTGAGATCGCTATGTACGCAAGTTTTGTACGTTCGGAACGTCTTAGTTACGTGTCAGTAAGTGAGATTTGTCTAAAATTCTGTGCAACATCAAAAAAATTGAGAAGAACCGCTTCACGGCATACATTGTTAAAATCGCTATGTAGGCAAGTTTTTTACGTTCGGAACGTCTTAGTTACGTGTCAGTAAGTGAGATTTGTCTAAAATTCTTGTGCAACATCAAGGAAATTGAGAAGAACCGCTTCACGGCATACATTGTTAAAATCGCTATGTACGCTAGTTTTGTTCGTTCGGAACGTCTTAGTTACGTGTCAGTAAGTGAATCTAATCAAAAATTCGTGTACAACATTAACGAAATTGAGGATATACGTTTTTCTGCGCACAAAGCTGAAATCGCTATGTACGCAAGTTTTGTTCGTTCGGAACGTCTTAGTTACGTGTCAGTAAGTGAGATTTGTCTAAAATTCTTGTGCAACATCAAGGAAATTGAGAAGAACCGCTTCACGGCATTCAATGTTTAAATCGCTATGTACGCAAGTTTTGTTCGTTCGGAACGTCTTAGTTTCGTGTCAGTAAGTGAGTTTAATCAAAAATTCGTGTACAACGTTAACGAAATTGAGGATATACGTTTTTCTGCGCACAAAACTGAGATCGCTATGTACGCAAGTTTTGTACGTTCGGAACGTCTTAGATACGTGTCAGTAAGTGAGATTTGTCTAAAATTTTTGTGCAACATGGAGGAAATTGAGAAGAACCGCTTCACGGCATACATTGTTAAAATCGCTATGTACGCAAGTTTTGTTCGTTCGAAACGTCTTAGTTACGTGTCAGTAAGTTAGATTTGTCTAAAATTCTTGTGCAACATCAAGGAAATTGAGAAGAACCGCTTCACGGCATTCAATGTTTAAATCGCTATGTACGCAAGTTTTGTTCGTTCGGAACGTCTTAGTTACGTGTCAGTAAGTGAGTTAAATCAAAAATTCGTGTACAACGTTAACGAAATTGAGGATATACGTTTTTCTGAGCTCAAAGCTGAGATCGCTATGTACGCAAGTTTTGTACGTTCGGAACGTCTTAGATACGTGTCAGTAAGTGAGATTTGTCTAAAATTTTTGTGCAACATGGAGGAAATTGAGAAGAACCGCTTCACGGCATACATTGTTAAAATCGCTATGTACGCAAGTTTTGTTCGTTCGGAACGTCTTAGTTACGTGTCAGTAAGTTAGATTTGTCTAAAATTCTTGTGCAACATCAAGGAAATTGAGAAGAACCGCTTCACGGCATTCAATGTTTAAATCGCTATGTACGCAAGTTTTGTTCGTTCGGAACGTCTTAGTTACGTGTCAGTAAGTGAGTTAAATCAAAAATTCGTGTACAACGTTAACGAAATTGAGGATATACGTTTTTCTGAGCTCAAAGCTGAGATCGCTATGTACGCAAGTTTTGTACGTTCGGAACGTCTTAGATACGTGTCAGTAAGTGAGTTTAGCCGAAAATTCTTGTACAACATTAAGGAAGTTGAGGATTTAAGTTTTTTTGCGCACAAAGCTGAGATCGATATGTATGCAAGTTTTGGTCGTTCGGAACGTCTTAGTTACGTGTCAGTAAGTGAGATTTGTCTAAAATTCTTGTGCAACATCAAGGAAATTAAGAAGAACCGCTTCAGGGCATACATTGCTATAATCGCTATGGTCGCAAGTTTTGTTCGTTCGGAACGTCTTAGTTACGTGTCAGTAAGTGAGTTTAATCAAAAATTCGTGTACAACGTTAACGAAATTGAGGATATACGTTTTTCTGCGCACAAAGCTGAGATCGCTATGTACGCAAGTTTTGTTCGTTCGGAACGTCTTAGTTACGTGTCAGTAAGTGAGTTTAATCAAAAATTCTTGTACAACGTTAACGAAATTGAGGATATACGTTTTTCTGCGCACAAAGCTGAGATCGCTATGTACGCAAGTTTTGTACGTTCGGAACGTCTTAGTTACGTGTCAGTAAGTGAGATTTGTCTAAAATTCTGTGCAACATCAAAAAAATTGAGAAGAACCGCTTCACGGCATACATTGTTAAAATCGCTATGTAGGCAAGTTTTTTACGTTCGGAACGTCTTAGTTACGTGTCAGTAAGTGAGATTTGTCTAAAATTCTTGTGCAACATCAAGGAAATTGAGAAGAACCGCTTCACGGCATACATTGTTAAAATCGCTATGTACGCTAGTTTTGTTCGTTCGGAACGTCTTAGTTACGTGTCAGTAAGTGAATCTAATCAAAAATTCGTGTACAACATTAACGAAATTGAGGATATACGTTTTTCTGCGCACAAAGCTGAAATCGCTATGTACGCAAGTTTTGTTCGTTCGGAACGTCTTAGTTACGTGTCAGTAAGTGAGATTTGTCTAAAATTCTTGTGCAACATCAAGGAAATTGAGAAGAACCGCTTCACGGCATTCAATGTTTAAATCGCTATGTACGCAAGTTTTGTTCGTTCGGAACGTCTTAGTTTCGTGTCAGTAAGTGAGTTTAATCAAAAATTCGTGTACAACGTTAACGAAATTGAGGATATACGTTTTTCTGCGCACAAAACTGAGATCGCTATGTACGCAAGTTTTGTACGTTCGGAACGTCTTAGATACGTGTCAGTAAGTGAGATTTGTCTAAAATTTTTGTGCAACATGGAGGAAATTGAGAAGAACCGCTTCACGGCATACATTGTTAAAATCGCTATGTACGCAAGTTTTGTTCGTTCGAAACGTCTTAGTTACGTGTCAGTAAGTTAGATTTGTCTAAAATTCTTGTGCAACATCAAGGAAATTGAGAAGAACCGCTTCACGGCATTCAATGTTTAAATCGCTATGTACGCAAGTTTTGTTCGTTCGGAACGTCTTAGTTACGTGTCAGTAAGTGAGTTAAATCAAAAATTCGTGTACAACGTTAACGAAATTGAGGATATACGTTTTTCTGAGCTCAAAGCTGAGATCGCTATGTACGCAAGTTTTGTACGTTCGGAACGTCTTAGATACGTGTCAGTAAGTGAGTTTAGCCGAAAATTCTTGTACAACATTAAGGAAGTTGAGGATTTAAGTTTTTTTGCGCACAAAGCTGAGATCGATATGTACGCAAGTTTTGGTCGTTCGGAACGTCTTAGTTACGTGTCAGTAAGTGAGATTTGTATAAATTCTTGTGCAACATCAAGGAAATTGAGAAGAACCGCTTCAGGGCATACATTGTTATAATCGCTATGGTCGCAAGTTTTGTTCGTTCGGAACGTCTTAGTTACGTGTCAGTAGGTGAGTTTAATCAAAAATTCTTGTACAACGTTAACGAAATTGAGGATATACGTTTTTTTGCGCACAAAGCTGAGATCGCTATGTACGCATGTTTTGGTCGTTTGGAACGTCTTAGTTACGTGTCAGTAATTGAGTTTACTCGAAAATTCTTGTACAACATTAAGAAAGTTGAGGATTTACGTTTTTTTGCGCACAAAGCTGAGATCGATATGTACGCAAGTTTTGGTCGTTCGGAACGTCTTAGTTACGTGTCAGTAAGAGAGATTTGTCTAAAATTCTTGTGCAACATCAAGGAAATTGAGAAGAACCGCTTCAGGGCATACATTGTTATAATCGCTATGGTCGCAAGTTTTGTTCGTTCGGAACGTCTTAGTTACGTGTCAGTAAGTGAGTTTAATCAAAAATTCTTGTACAACGTTAACGAAATTGAGGATATACGTTTTTCTGCGCACAAAGCTGAGATCGCTGTGTACGCAAGTTTTTTACGTTCGGAACGTCTTAGTTACGTGTCAGTAAGTGAGATTTGTCTAAAATTCTTGTGCAACATCAAGGAAATTGAGAAGAACCGCTTCACGGCATACATTGTTAAAATCGCTATGTACGCAAGTTTTGTTCGTTCGGAACGTCTTAGTTACGTGTCAGTAAGTGAATTTAATCAAAAATTCGTGTACAACATTAACGAAATTGAGGATATACGTTTTTCTGCGCACAAAGCTGAAATCGCTATGTACGCAAGTTTTGTTCGTTCGGAACGTCTTAGTTACGTGTCAGTAAGTGAGATTTGTCTAAAATTCTTGTGCAACATCAAGGAAATTGAGAAGAACCGCTTCACGGCATTCAATGTTTAAATCGCTATGTACGCAAGTTTTGTTCGTTCGGAACGTCTTAGATACGTGTCAGTAAGTGAGATTTGTCTAAAATTTTTGTGCAACATGAAGGAAATTGAGAAGAACCGCTTCACGGCATACATTGTTAAAATCGCTATGTACGCAAGTTTTGTTCGTTCGGAACGTCTTAGTTACGTGTCAGTAAGTGAGTTTAATCAAAAATTCTTGTACAACGTTAACGAAATTGAGGATATACGTTTTTTTGCCCACAAAGCTGAGATCGCTATGTACGCAAGTTTTGGTCGTTTGGAACGTCTTAGATACGTGTCAGTAAGTGAGTTTACCCGAAAATTCTTGTACAACATTAAGGAAGTTGAGGATTTACGTTTTTTTGCGCACAAAGCTGAGATCGATATGTATGCAAGTTTTGGTCGTTCGGAACGTCTTAGTTACGTGTCAGTAAGTGAGATTTGTCTAAAATTCTTGTGCAACATCAAGGAAATTAAGAAGAACCGCTTCAGGGCATACATTGCTATAATCGCTATGGTCGCAAGTTTTGTTCGTTCGGAACGTCTTAGTTACGTGTCAGTAAGTGAGTTTAATCAAAAATTCGTGTACAACGTTAACGAAATTGAGGATATACGTTTTTCTGCGCACAAAGCTGAGATCGCTATGTACGCAAGTTTTGTTCGTTCGGAACGTCTTAGTTACGTGTCAGTAAGTGAGTTTAATCAAAAATTCTTGTACAACGTTAACGAAATTGAGGATATACGTTTTTCTGCGCACAAAGCTGAGATCGCTATGTACGCAAGTTTTGTACGTTCGGAACGTCTTAGTTACGTGTCAGTAAGTGAGATTTGTCTAAAATTCTTGTGCAACATCAAAAAAATTGAGAAGAACCGCTTCACGGCATACATTGTTAAAATCGCTATGTAGGCAAGTTTTTTACGTTCGGAACGTCTTAGTTACGTGTCAGTAAGTGAGATTTGTCTAAAATTCTTGTGCAACATCAAGGAAATTGAGAAGAACCGCTTCACGGCATACATTGTTAAAATCGCTATGTACGCTAGTTTTGTTCGTTCGGAACGTCTTAGTTACGTGTCAGTAAGTGAATCTAATCAAAAATTCGTGTACAACATTAACGAAATTGAGGATATACGTTTTTCTGCGCACAAAGCTGAAATCGCTATGTACGCAAGTTTTGTTCGTTCGGAACGTCTTAGTTACGTGTCAGTAAGTGAGATTTGTCTAAAATTCTTGTGCAACATCAAGGAAATTGAGAAGAACCGCTTCACGGCATTCAATGTTTAAATCGCTATGTACGCAAGTTTTGTTCGTTCGGAACGTCTTAGTTACGTGTCAGTAAGTGAGTTTAATCAAAAATTCGTGTACAACGTTAACGAAATTGAGGATATACGTTTTTCTGCGCACAAAACTGAGATCGCTATGTACGCAAGTTTTGTACGTTCGGAACGTCTTAGATACGTGTCAGTAAGTGAGATTTGTCTAAAATTTTTGTGCAACATGGAGGAAATTGAGAAGAACCGCTTCACGGCATACATTGTTAAAATCGCTATGTACGCAAGTTTTGTTCGTTCGGAACGTCTTAGTTACGTGTCAGTAAGTTAGATTTGTCTAAAATTCTTGTGCAACATCAAGGAAATTGAGAAGAACCGCTTCACGGCATTCAATGTTTAAATCGCTATGTACGCAAGTTTTGTTCGTTCGGAACGTCTTAGTTACGTGTCAGTAAGTGAGTTAAATCAAAAATTCGTGTACAACGTTAACGAAATTGAGGATATACGTTTTTCTGAGCTCAAAGCTGAGATCGCTATGTACGCAAGTTTTGTACGTTCGGAACGTCTTAGATACGTGTCAGTAAGTGAGATTTGT
This sequence comes from Polyergus mexicanus, assembly GCF_030449975.1. Taxonomy (NCBI): domain Eukaryota; kingdom Metazoa; phylum Arthropoda; class Insecta; order Hymenoptera; family Formicidae; genus Polyergus; species Polyergus mexicanus. The sequence continues at coordinate 5,101,412 of NW_027223326.1, read as the reverse complement.
CTAAAATTTTTGTGCAACATGAAGGAAATTGAGAAGAACCGCTTCACGGCATACATTGTTAAAATCGCTATGTACGCATGTTTTGGTCGTTCGGAACGTCTTAGTTACGTGTCAGTAAGTGAGTTTAGCCGAAAATTCTTGTACAACATTAAGGAAGTTGAGGATTTAAGTTTTTTTGCGCACAAAGCTGAGATCGATATGTACGCAAGTTTTGGTCGTTCGGAACGTCTTAGTTACGTGTCAGTAAGTGAGATTTGTATAAATTCTTGTGCATCATCAAGGAAATTGAGAAGAACCGCTTCAGGGCATACATTGTTATAATCGCTATGGTCGCAAGTTTTGTTCGTTCGGAACGTCTTAGTTACGTGTCAGTAGGTGAGTTTAATCAAAAATTCTTGTACAACGTTAACGAAATTGAGGATATACGTTTTTTTGCGCACAAAGCTGAGATCGCTATGTACGCAAGTTTTGGTCGTTCGGAACGTCTTAGTTACGTGTCAGTAAGTGAGATATATCGTAAATTCTCGTGCATAATCAATGAAATTGAGCAATAAGCCATCTCGGCACACAAAGCTAAGATCGATATGTTGGCCAGTTTTGAACGCTCGGTACGTCTTAGTTACGTGACAGTAAGTGAGATTTATCGAAAATTCTCGTGCATCCTCAATGAAATTGAGGAATAACTCATCTCGGCACACAGAGCTAAGATCGGTATGTAGGCGAGTTTTGAACGCTCGGGACGTTTTAGTTACGTGTCAGTAAGTGAGATTTATCGAAAATTTTCGTGCATCATCAAGGAAACTGAGAAGAACCGCTTCACGGCATACATTGTTAAAATCGATATGTAGGCAAGTTTTTTACGTTCGGAACGTCTTAGTTACGTGTCAGTAAGTGAGATTTATCGTAAATTCTCGTGCACCATTAATGAAATTGAGGAATAACCCATCTCGGTCACAGAGCTAAGATCGGTATGTAGGCGAGTTTTGGACGCTCGGGACGTTTTAGTTACGTGTCAGTAAGTGAGATTTATCGAAAATTTCTGTACAACATCAAGGAAATTGAGGAATAACGCATATCGGCACACAGAGCTAAGATTGCTATGTAGGCAACTTTTGTACGTTCGGAACGCCTTAGGTTACGTGCCAGTATGTGAGATTTGTCGAAAATTCTTGTACAACATCAAGGAAACTAAAAAATAACCCATTACAGCACACAGAGGCAAGATCGCTATGTAGGTGAGTTTTGTACGCACGTGACGTTTTAGTTACGTATCAGTAAGTCAGATTTATCGAAAATTCTTGTACAACAACAAAGAAATTGAGGAGTAACGCATATCGGCACACAGAGCTAAGATTGCTATGTAGGCAAGTTTTGTACGTTCGGATCGTCTATGTTACGTGCCAGTATGTGAGATTTATCGAAAATTCTTGTGCAACAACAATGAAATTGAGGAATAACTCATCTCGGCTCACAGAGCTAAGATCGGTATGTAGGCGAGTTTTGAACGCTCGGGACGTTTTAGTTACGTGTCAGTAAGTGAGATTTATCGAAAATTCCTGTTCAACAACAATGAAATTGAGGAATAACTCATCTCGGCTCACAGAGCTAAGATCGGTATGTAGGCGAGTTTTGAACGCTCGGGACGTTTTAGTTAGGTGTCAGTAAGTGAGATTTATCGAAAATTCTCGTGCATCATCAATGAAATTGAGGAATAACTCATCTCGGCACACAAAGCTAAGATTGCTATGTAGGCAAGTTTTTTACGTTCGGAACGTCTTAGTTACGTGTCAGTAAGTGAGATTTATCGAAAATTTTCGTGCATCATCAAGGAAACTGAGAAGAACCGCTTCACGGCATACAATGTTTAAATCGCTATGTACGCAAGTTTTGTTCGTTCGGAACGTCTTAGTTACGTGTCAGTAAGTGAGTTTAATCAAAAATTCTTGTACAACGTTAACGAAATTGAGGATATACGTTTTTTTGCGCACAAAGCTGAGATCGCTATGTACGCAAGTTTTGGTCGTTTGGAACGTCTTAGTTACGTGTCAGTAAGTGAGATTTATCGTAAATTCTCGTGCATCATTAATGAAATTGAGGAATAACGCATATCGGCCCACAGAGCTAAGATTGCTATGTAGGCAAGTTTTATACGTTCGGAACGTCTTAGTTACGTGTCAGTAAGTGAGATTTGTCGAAAATTTTCGTAGAACACCAACGAAATTGAGGAATAACCCATCTCGGTCACAGAGCTAAGATCGGTATGTAGGCGTGTTTTGAACGCTCGGGACGTTTTAGTTACGTGTCAGTAAGTGAGAATTATCGAAAAATCCTGTACAACATCAAGGAAATTGAGGAGTAACGTATATCGGCACACAGAGCTAAGATTGCTATGTAGGCAAGTTTTGTACGTTCGGAACGTCTTAGTTACGTGTCAGTAAGTGAGATTTACCGAAAATTCCTGTACAACATCAAGTAAATTGAGGAGTAACGCATATCGGCCCACAGAGCTAAGATTGCTATGTAGGCAAGTTTTATACGTTCGGAACGTCTTAGTTACGTGTCAGTAAGTGAGTTTTATCGAAAATTCTCGTAGAACATCAACGAAATTGAGGGATAACCCAACTCGGTCACAGAGCTAAGATCGGTATGTAGGCGAGTTTTGAACGCTCGGGACGTTTTAGTTACGTGTCAGTAAGTGAGATTTATCGAAAATTCCTGTACAACATCAAGGAAATTGAGGAATAACGCATATCGGCACACAAAGCTAAGATTGCTATGTAGGCAAGTTTTTTACGTTCGGAACGTCTTAGTTACGTGTCAGTAAGTGAGATATATCGTAAATTCTCGTGCATCATCAATGAAATTGAGCAATAACCCATCTCGGCACACAAAGCTAAGATCGATATGTAGGCAAGTTTTATACGTTCGGAACGTCTTAGTTACGTGTCAGTATGTGAGATTTGTCGAAAATTCTTGTACAACATCAAGGAAACTAAGGAATAACCCATTACAGCACACAGAGGCAAGATCGCTATGTAGGCGAGTTTTGAACGCACGTGACGTTTTAATTACGTATCAGTAAGTGAGATTTATCGAAAATTCTTGTACAACAACAAGAAAGTTGAGGAGTAACGCATATCGGCACACAGAGCTAAGATTGCTATGTAGGCAAGTTTTGTACGTTCGGAACGTCTTAGTTACGTGTCAGTAAGTGAGATATATCGTAAATTCTCGTGCATCATCAATGAAATTGAGGAATAACCCATCTCGGCACACAGAGCTAAGATCGGTATGTAGGCGAGTTTTGAACGCTCGGAACGTTTTAGTTACGTGTCAGTAAGTGAGATTTATCGAAAATTTCTGTACAACATCAAGGAAATTGGGAAATAACGCATATCGGCTTACAAAGCTAAGATTGCTATGTAGGCAAGTTTTGTACGTTCGGAACGTTTTAGTTACGTGTCAGTATGTGAGATTTGTCGAAAATTCTTGTACAACATCAAGGAAATTAAGGAATAACCCATTACAGCACACAGAGGCAAGATCGCTATGTAGGCGAGTTTTGAACGCACGTGACGTTTCAGTTACATATCAGTAAGTGAGATTTATCGAAAATTCTTGTACAACAACAAGGAAATTGAGGAGTAATTGAGGAATAACCCATCTCGGCATACAAAGCTAAGATCGGTATGTTGACAATTTTTGAACGCTCGGAACATCTTAGTTACGTGTCAGTAAGTGAGATTTATCGTAAATTCTCGTGCATCATCAATGAAATTGAGGAATAACCCATCTCGGTCACAGAGCTAAGATCGGTATTGTCACGTCCCAGTAGTCGAAGTTAAGAAAAAAAAAGGAAATTATATTACTGATGCTAAGTGACTCATTAGAACGCGACTATATTGTTTAAGTAGTTGTTAAATTGAGTTTAATCTTTTACTGGTAAGTATTTATGGAAAAGATATTATTTTTGGGTCACTCTGCATTTCACCGAGTCTACCCGGGACCAGAAGATGTCAACTTGTCATCCAATGCTCAGTGGTATCTTAACTTACCAGGTTTTACGTATTTGAATATATGCTAGAGTAACTGTCTATGTAGCACGCTGAATTCCTTTCTACTTAGTAGTCCTCCAAAGATTTCAATTGTCGTGCGATGAATGACGGTCGATCAGGGAAATAGGAACAACCGGTTGTCGAATAAATTGCAATCCGTAATATAAAGTACTCTTTATTGCTATACGACGTTAGATTAACAATATTACAGTCGCAAGACTTGCGACTGGTAAACTCACTATTCAATAATGGAGTATGTCTAAGAGTCTCGAAGACTCGTACGAAATTTGTCGACGCAGTCGAGATTCGAGTACGCCGGATTATTAAGTGCTAAACGCCACGGCAATGGAGACAGAGAATGATTTTAGTACGAAAGTAGTAACTGTGTTAACCGTATGAGCGTCGAAATAATAATGCTGGATGTCGGACTTGCACTGAGCTCCTCCGGTCTTCGGGTGTTGGTGGGAGAGATGCTGCAGTGGGATCGCCTCTTGTAGATGGTGGGATATTCTTCCTATGCTTCGCCTAAGGCTTCCTGATGCTGGTGGGAGACCCATGGGCGGGAGCAATGGCAAGTGGAAGCGCCGCTGGTAGGGATCTCTGTGCGAGAAGGACAGCTATATCGTTCCCTCGCAACATTCCAACTTGTTTGTCCGGCTTAATCTTATCGAGCGGCCGGATAAGAATATCGATCGACGGCCAGACCGCATACCATGCACCGTTTAAGGCTCTTATAAACTCTTATAGTGAATAAAATATTATTTCCTATACTCCTAATTTCGCATTATTAATAATAAAAGCGCTATGTTATATAGAATACATATACGCGTAGCATAGAATGTATAAACGTGTATGGAGATTCTTAACGCTACTAATATAATATTATGGTGTGTATATAAATGTATGTGTACTTAAAATTATTATATTAAAGCGTAATAACGTTACATCTGCATTGTTCACTGTTTCATTCTTTTCGCTTGTATCTCCTAATTGAATTTAATGCTTTTGAAGTTAGATCTTTTGTATGCTCATATATATATATATATATATATAAAATATGTTTTTAAAGCGTTTGAATCGTCTGTCTGATTGTGCAATGCAAATATAAGGTATTAGTTATTCCTATGGTTTATTCATATGATAGTTATTTTTGCGTCACCCGCTGGCGCGCTCGAGCGTTGGCTACATACGGGGTGACTCTCAAGTATAAATACTATTTTACAAGTTAGAACTTTGTCTTGAACGAATAATTTTCTCCGGATTTTACTTCTTTCACCTCCTATGGGTGTATTAACAATAAATATATTGTTTAAATAAAATTTGACGCGCGGCTAGGACGTCACAGTATGTAGGCGAGTTTTGAACGCTCGGAACGTTTTAGTTACGTGTCAGTAAGTGAGATTTATCGAAAATTCCTGTACAACATCAAGGAAATTGAGGAATAACGCAGATCGGCTCACAAAGCTAAGATTGCTATGTAGGCAAGTTTTGTACGTTCGGAACGTCTTAGTTACGTGTCAGTATGTGAGATTTGTCGAAAATTCTTGTGCAACAACAATGAAATTGAGGAATAACTCATCTCGGCACACAGAGCTAAGATCGGTATTGTCACGTCCCAGTAGTCGAAGTTAAGAAAAAAAAAGGAAATTATATTACTGATGCTAAGTGACTCATTAGAACGCGACTATATTGTTTAAGTAGTTGTTAAATTGAGTTTAATCTTTTACTGGTAAGTATTTATGGAAAAGATATTATTTTTGGGTCACTCTGCATTTCACCGAGTCTACCCGGGACCAGAAGATGTCAACTTGTCATCCAATGCTCAGTGGTATCTTAACTTACCAGGTTTTACGTATTTGAATATATGCTAGAGTAACTGTCTATGTAGCACGCTGAATTCCTTTCTACTTAGTAGTCCTCCAAAGATTTCAATTGTCGTGCGATGAATGACGGTCGATCAGGGAAATAGGAACAACCGGTTGTCGAATAAATTGCAATCCGTAATATAAAGTACTCTTTATTGCTATACGACGTTAGATTAACAATATTACAGTCGCAAGACTTGCGACTGGTAAACTCACTATTCAATAATGGAGTATGTCTAAGAGTCTCGAAGACTCGTACGAAATTTGTCGACGCCGTCGAGATTCGAGTACGCCGGATTATTAAGTGCTAAACGCCACGGCAATGGAGACAGAGAATGATTTTAGTACGAAAGTAGTAACTGTGTTAACCGTATGAGCGTCGAAATAATAATGCTGGATGTCGGACTTGCACTGAGCTCCTCCGGTCTTCGGGTGTTGGTGGGAGAGATGCTGCAGTGGGATCGCCTCTTGTAGATGGTGGGATATTCTTCCTATGCTTCGCCTAAGGCTTCCTGATGCTGGTGGGAGACCCATGGGCGGGAGCAATGGCAAGTGGAAGCGCCGCTGGTAGGGATCTCTGTGCGAGAAGGACAGCTATATCGTTCCCTCGCAACATTCCAACTTGTTTGTCCGGCTTAATCTTATCGAGCGGCCGGATAAGAATATCGATCGACGGCCAGACCGCATACCATGCACCGTTTAAGGCTCTTATAAACTCTTATAGTGAATAAAATATTATTTCCTATACTCCTAATTTCGCATTATTAATAATAAAAGCGCTATGTTATATAGAATACATATACGCGTAGCATAGAATGTATAAACGTGTATGGAGATTCTTAACGCTACTAATATAATATTATGGTGTGTATATAAATGTATGTGTACTTAAAATTATTATATTGAAGCGTAATAACGTTACATCTGCATTGTTCACTGTTTCATTCTTTTCGCTTGTATCTCCTAATTGAATTTAATGCTTTTGAAGTTAGATCTTTTGTATGCTCATATATATATATATATATATATATATATATATATATAAAATATGTTTTTAAAGCGTTTGAATCGTCTGTCTGATTGTGCAATGCAAATATAAGGTATTAGTTATTCCTATGGTTTATTCATATGATAGTTATTTTTGCGTCACCCGCTGGCGCGCTCGAGCGTTGGCTACATACGGGGTGACTCTCAAGTATAAATACTATTTTACAAGTTAGAACTTTGTCTTGAACGAATAATTTTCTCCGGATTTTACTTCTTTCACCTCCTATGGGTGTATTAACAATAAATATATTGTTTAAATAAAATTTGACGCGCGGCTAGGACGTCACAGTATGTAGGCGAGTTTTGAACGCTCGGAACGTTTTAGTTACGTGTCAGTAAGTGAGATTTATCGAAAATTCCTGTACAACATCAAGGAAATTGAGGAATAACGCAGATCGGCTCACAAAGCTAAGATTGCTATGTAGGCAAGTTTTGTACGTTCGGAACGTCTTAGTTACGTGTCAGTATGTGAGATTTGTCGAAAATTCTTGTGCAACAACAATGAAATTGAGGAATAACTCATCTCGGCACACAGAGCTAAGATCGGTATTGTCACGTCCCAGTAGTCGAAGTTAAGAAAAAAAAAGGAAATTATATTACTGATGCTAAGTGACTCATTAGAACGCGACTATATTGTTTAAGTAGTTGTTAAATTGAGTTTAATCTTTTACTGGTAAGTATTTATGGAAAAGATATTATTTTTGGGTCACTCTGCATTTCACCGAGTCTACCCGGGACCAGAAGATGTCAACTTGTCATCCAATGCTCAGTGGTATCTTAACTTACCAGGTTTTACGTATTTGAATATATGCTAGAGTAACTGTCTATGTAGCACGCTGAATTCCTTTCTACTTAGTAGTCCTCCAAAGATTTCAATTGTCGTGCGATGAATGACGGTCGATCAGGGAAATAGGAACAACCGGTTGTCGAATAAATTGCAATCCGTAATATAAAGTACTCTTTATTGCTATACGACGTTAGATTAACAATATTACAGTCGCAAGACTTGCGACTGGTAAACTCACTATTCAATAATGGAGTATGTCTAAGAGTCTCGAAGACTCGTACGAAATTTGTCGACGCCGTCGAGATTCGAGTACGCCGGATTATTAAGTGCTAAACGCCACGGCAATGGAGACAGAGAATGATTTTAGTACGAAAGTAGTAACTGTGTTAACCGTATGAGCGTCGAAATAATAATGCTGGATGTCGGACTTGCACTGAGCTCCTCCGGTCTTCGGGTGTTGGTGGGAGAGATGCTGCAGTGGGATCGCCTCTTGTAGATGGTGGGATATTCTTCCTATGCTTCGTCTAAGGCTTCCTGATGCTGGTGGGAGACCCATGGGCGGGAGCAATGGCAAGTGGAAGCGCCGCTGGTAGGGATCTCTGTGCGAGAAGGACAGCTATATCGTTCCCTCGCAACATTCCAACTTGTTTGTCCGGCTTAATCTTATCGAGCGGCCGGATAAGAATATCGATCGACGGCCAGACCGCATACCATGCACCGTTTAAGGCTCTTATAAACTCTTATAGTGAATAAAATATTATTTCCTATACTCCTAATTTCGCATTATTAATAATAAAAGCGCTATGTTATATAGAATACATATACGCGTAGCATAGAATGTATAAACGTGTATGGAGATTCTTAACGCTACTAATATAATATTATGGTGTGTATATAAATGTATGTGTACTTAAAATTATTATATTAAAGCGTAATAACGTTACATCTGCATTGTTCACTGTTTCATTCTTTTCGCTTGTATCTCCTAATTGAATTTAATGCTTTTGAAGTTAGATCTTTTGTATGCTCATATATATATATATATATATATATATATATATATATATAAAATATGTTTTTAAAGCGTTTGAATCGTCTGTCTGATTGTGCAATGCAAATATAAGGTATTAGTTATTCCTATGGTTTATTCATATGATAGTTATTTTTGCGTCACCCGCTGGCGCGCTCGAGCGTTGGCTACATACGGGGTGACTCTCAAGTATAAATACTATTTTACAAGTTAGAACTTTGTCTTGAACGAATAATTTTCTCCGGATTTTACTTCTTTCACCTCCTATGGGTGTATTAACAATAAATATATTGTTTAAATAAAATTTGACGCGCGGCTAGGACGTCACAGTATGTAGGCGAGTTTTGAACGCTCGGAACGTTTTAGTTACGTGTCAGTAAGTGAGATTTATCGAAAATTCCTGTACAACATCAAGGAAATTGAGGAATAACGCAGATCGGCTCACAAAGCTAAGATTGCTATGTAGGCAAGTTTTGTACGTTCGGAACGTCTTAGTTACGTGTCAGTATGTGAGATTTGTCGAAAATTCTTGTGCAACAACAATGAAATTGAGGAATAACTCATCTCGGCACACAGAGCTAAGATCGGTATTGTCACGTCCCAGTAGTCGAAGTTAAGAAAAAAAAAGGAAATTATATTACTGATGCTAAGTGACTCATTAGAACGCGACTATATTGTTTAAGTAGTTGTTAAATTGAGTTTAATCTTTTACTGGTAAGTATTTATGGAAAAGATATTATTTTTGGGTCACTCTGCATTTCACCGAGTCTACCCGGGACCAGAAGATGTCAACTTGTCATCCAATGCTCAGTGGTATCTTAACTTACCAGGTTTTACGTATTTGAATATATGCTAGAGTAACTGTCTATGTAGCACGCTGAATTCCTTTCTACTTAGTAGTCCTCCAAAGATTTCAATTGTCGTGCGATGAATGACGGTCGATCAGGGAAATAGGAACAACCGGTTGTCGAATAAATTGCAATCCGTAATATAAAGTACTCTTTATTGCTATACGACGTTAGATTAACAATATTACAGTCGCAAGACTTGCGACTGGTAAACTCACTATTCAATAATGGAGTATGTCTAAGAGTCTCGAAGACTCGTACGAAATTTGTCGACGCCGTCGAGATTCGAGTACGCCGGATTATTAAGTGCTAAACGCCACGGCAATGGAGACAGAGAATGATTTTAGTACGAAAGTAGTAACTGTGTTAACCGTATGAGCGTCGAAATAATAATGCTGGATGTCGGACTTGCACTGAGCTCCTCCGGTCTTCGGGTGTTGGTGGGAGAGATGCTGCAGTGGGATCGCCTCTTGTAGATGGTGGGATATTCTTCCTATGCTTCGTCTAAGGCTTCCTGATGCTGGTGGGAGACCCATGGGCGGGAGCAATGGCAAGTGGAAGCGCCGCTGGTAGGGATCTCTGTGCGAGAAGGACAGCTATATCGTTCCCTCGCAACATTCCAACTTGTTTGTCCGGCTTAATCTTATCGAGCGGCCGGATAAGAATATCGATCGACGGCCAGACCGCATACCATGCACCGTTTAAGGCTCTTATAAACTCTTATAGTGAATAAAATATTATTTCCTATACTCCTAATTTCGCATTATTAATAATAAAAGCGCTATGTTATATAGAATACATATACGCGTAGCATAGAATGTATAAACGTGTATGGAGATTCTTAACGCTACTAATATAATATTATGGTGTGTATATAAATGTATGTGTACTTAAAATTATTATATTAAAGCGTAATAACGTTACATCTGCATTGTTCACTGTTTCATTCTTTTCGCTTGTATCTCCTAATTGAATTTAATGCTTTTGAAGTTAGATCTTTTGTATGCTCATATATATATATATATATATATATATATATATATATATAAAATATGTTTTTAAAGCGTTTGAATCGTCTGTCTGATTGTGCAATGCAAATATAAGGTATTAGTTATTCCTATGGTTTATTCATATGATAGTTATTTTTGCGTCACCCGCTGGCGCGCTCGAGCGTTGGCTACATACGGGGTGACTCTCAAGTATAAATACTATTTTACAAGTTAGAACTTTGTCTTGAACGAATAATTTTCTCCGGATTTTACTTCTTTCACCTCCTATGGGTGTATTAACAATAAATATATTGTTTAAATAAAATTTGACGCGCGGCTAGGACGTCACAGTATGTAGGCGAGTTTTGAACGCTCGGAACGTTTTAGTTACGTGTCAGTAAGTGAGATTTATCGAAAATTCCTGTACAACATCAAGGAAATTGAGGAATAACGCAGATCGGCTCACAAAGCTAAGATTGCTATGTAGGCAAGTTTTGTACGTTCGGAACGTCTTAGTTACGTGTCAGTATGTGAGATTTGTCGAAAATTCTTGTGCAACAACAATGAAATTGAGGAATAACTCATCTCGGCACACAGAGCTAAGATCGGTATGTAGGCGAGTTTTGAACGCTCGGGACGTTTTAGTTACGTGTCAGTAAGTGAGATTTATCGAAAATTCCTGTACAACATCACGGAAATTGAGGAGTAACGCATATCGGCACACAGAGCTAAGATTGCTATGTAGGCAAGTTTTGTACGTTCGGAACGTCTTAGTTACGTGTCAGTATGTGAGATTTGTCGAAAATTCTTGTACAACATCAAGGAAACTAAGGAATAACCCATTACAGCACACAGAGGCAAGATCGCTATATAGGCGAGTTTTGAACGCACGTGACGTTTTAGTTACGTATCAGTAAGTGAGATTTATCGAAAATTCTTGTACAACAACAAGAAAATTGAGGAGTAACGCATATCGGCACACAGAGCTAAGATTGCTATGTAGGCAAGTTTTGTACGTTCGAAACGTCTTAGTTACGTGTCAGTAAGTGAGATATCGTAAATTCTCGTGCATCATCAATGAAATTGAGGAATAACCCATCTCGGCACACAGAGCTAAGATCGGTATGTAGGCGAGTTTTGAACGCTCGGGACGTTTTAGTTACGTGTCAGTAAGTGAGATTTATCGAAAATTTTTGTACAACATCAAGGAAATTGAGGAATAACGCATATCGGCTCACAAAGCTAAGATTGCTATTTAGGCAAGTTTTGTACGTTCGGAACATCTTAGTTACGTGTCAGTATGTGAGATTTGTCGAAAATTCTTGTACAACATCAAGGAAATTAAGGAATAACCCATTACAGCACACAGAGGCAAGATCGCTATGTAGGCGAGTTTTGAACGCACGTGACGTTTTAGTTACGTATCAGTAAGTCAGATTTATCGAAAATTCTTGTACAACAACAAGGAAATTGAGGAGTAACGCATATCGGCACAGAGAGCTAAGATTGCTATGTAGGCAAGTTTTGTGTGTTCTGAACGTCTTAGTTACGTGTCAGTAAGTGAGATTTATCGAAAATTCTCGTGCAACATCAATGAAATTGAGGAATAACCCATCTCGGCACACAAAGCTAAGATCGGTATGTTGGCAAGTTTTGAACACTCGGTACGTCTTAGTTACGTGTCAGTAAGTGAGATTTATCGAAAATTCTCGTGCATCATCAATGAAATTGAGGAATAACTCATCTCGGCACACAAAGCTAAGATTGCTATGTAGGCAAGTTTTGTACGTTTGGAACGTCTTAGTTATGTGTCAGTATGTGAGATTTGTCAAAAATTCTTGTACAACATCAAGGAAACTAAGGAATAACCCATTACAGCACACAGAGGCATGATCGCTATGTAGGCGAGTTTTGAACGCTCGTGACGTTTTAGTTACGTGTCAGTAAGAGTGATTTATCGAAAATTCTTGTACAACATCAAAGAAATTGAGGAATTGTTACGTCCCGGTAATATCGCGGCGCGATATCGGTGAATTCGCGTTCTCGGATTTGCACCGGGCTATGTCGCTGTTTCGGAATATTTCCGGGGATAACCTGCGACTGAGGATTACCGGATTTTCGTAGAATACGCGAAGAGATTAGTGAAGATCGCGACCAATTGCGAGATTCGAGCCAAGGCGAGTTGTAGTTAATGGTGCAGATTAGGCAGCTGGGGCACTTCCTCAGTGCGGAGCACCAGATTATTTCGTTCAAGATTATTAATTAAACCGTTTATGCTCGTAGGGTTTTGGTCGAATTCGTTTAACTTGTCGGTACACAAACGACACGAAATTCCTGGTCTAGCGAAACTCAAGGCATTGTCGCATTTACAACATACAATTTTACCGGGTGCGTAGTAACCTATTTCGACTATATGCAAAGATACCGCGGACCACTCGCGCAATTCGATGTTTGAAAGATCGCGATAACAATCGTTGCAAAGGGCAAATTTAGTTAATGCGTGACATCGTCCAAACGTTCGGACGCAAAAGTAGGAGGGAAGGGTCTGCGTTGCTTCTATCCCGAATACCCGTTGCACATCATGTATGAACGATGGACACATAGATGGTTGACTAAGATAACAGTAGGAACTAAGTTGGTTTCTAATTACCTCTAGAGATGTATTGTTACTTGGTTTTAGAAGGGTCTTTAATGGCTTTCCTAATGGATTTGGGTTCAAAGGGTCTCTAATGGCTTTGGGTCAAAAAGGTTTTTCTTTAATGGCTTTCCTAATGGATTTGGGTTAAAAGGATCTTTAATGGCTTTGGGTCAAAAAAGGTTTTTCTTTAATGGCTTTCCTAATGGATTTGGGAAGAAAGGGTCTTTAATGGCTTTGGGTCAAAAGAGGTTTTTCTTTAATGGCTTTCCTAAGGGATTTGATTTAGGAGCACCAGAGGTAAAGATGTGACCAGATAAAATATAGATACAATCCTACCTTGGAGCGGCGTATTATTCCAGTAACACGGGGTGGTCTGCTGTTCCCCAATGCTCAGGCGTTGCGGCGTCGTACCAATGGTATAGGACTTCTGCTCGGATTTGGAGGTACCTTGTCCGTCTCGGATCCTTTTCGTTGATGTCGAAAGGCGGGATCCACGGGTGTTCAATAGTTATGGCAGTCAATTTATTTGGCCACTCCACGAGGTTAATGCTATTATTATTGTTCAGGTCCACGACTGAATTTACTGTATTATGCTTAAAGAATGCCTCGTATTCAAGGTCGTAGCGCGATTCTACCCCGATATACTGAGACTCGTAGGACTTCACAGGCTCGATGGATAATTCTATCAGTTGATGTCGCGCACGTTTCTTTACTCCGCCTCGTCTGTTCTTTGGCATTTGTTAGTATTACAGATGGGATCAAGAACACTGGCTTTATACGTTGATTGTATGTATAGTCGCGCAGCGTGCGAGGGACCGCACTGCCGTGCTTAAGAATATGTGTGGTATGTGATACAGCGTGCGAGGGGCCGCTCTTGCTGTATTGCGTATTAATATCTAATAACAATAGTGGCGTGCGAGGGACCGCACTGCTGTATTGCTATTAGGTGTGTATGTGTCCGTGAGTATGGAACGAATGAAGCCAGGCGAAATTTGAATTTTAGTTTCCCACTTGAGTACGCGTGGCACAAATATTTAAGAATAACGAATAAAATTTAGTAGTCGCGTAGCGAAATGAAATAAAACGATACGTTGATTATGTGTTAGCGTTAACGAAGCACGAAGTACGCTCGGTAGAGAAAAAAGGCTTTATCGTTAAAATAATTAGCAAGAATTTAGCATACACTAAAATATATTTATTCACTACTTATACACAGTGGCTAGTACACTTGAGAACTTATGTTTAACGTTAGAATTAAAGTTTGAATTAAACTAGAGTTTAGAGTTAGAGTATAATTAGAATTAAACTAGAATTCGAGTTGGAGTTAGAGTTTAGCTTTGAGTTGGATGTCGAGTCCCGATTTCGACTTGTTGTCGACTTGAGATCGCGGATGAGACTGATGAAGTCGGGGCCTGCAAGTGGGGGTACGTGGTGGTGGGATCGCGAGGTAGTGGGACGACACGCTACTATGGTAGCGCCGCGCTTAGCTACTAGAAGAAGCAAGGTGTCATGGCCGCCAAAGGCGGGCTTTTCGAATCGTAAAAGGGACTTAGTGTTCTTTTAACCGGTTTCAAGAATGTAATAAAGGAAGGAAATTCGGAAAAATGGTCGCGGTACGTGACACCTCCCCCCTTAAAAGAAAATGTTGAACCGTGATTCGACATTTTCCTTTATGTATACGTACAAAGTCATGCAAGTAAATATTTATTTAACGTTTTACGCTATTTCTTATGTTATACTTTATCTTATTCTTATTCATCTAACAATTTCCTGAGTTCCTTAAAGTCTCTGCGCACTTCACTCGTGTAAATCACTCGGGGTTGTAGGGTTATTTCTTCTAGTGTTGGGGGGGGAGGGTTAGGGTGCAGATTTTCGGTCTTTGAAGGGGTTATGGGAGATAACTCTTTGTCTGTCGGGGGTATTTGGTTGGGGCGCTGGTTCCCGTCGTTGCCTCTGTCGCTTCTTTTGTTCGGAGTTCCCATGTACAGGAGTAGATTTGTTACTGATGTCCATATTGCTCCCAGTAGGTGTAGACTCCATCCGTAAATTGAATGGAGAGCATAACCATGGATGATTGTGTCCACTATTAATTTCGCGAGCCGGATGACCATGAATATTGCGAGTATGCACTGGCGGATCCAAATGTTATAAATCCTTTCCAGAGACGCATGCCTGCGCTTTCTGCAATCTGGTCCAGCGTTTTCTCGTCGAATAAATTTATCAGAGACAAACTACCCGCTGGAATCTCCTGACCCATTGCTCCTCGTGCGATTGTGTTTAGCATGGAAGGTTTTTCCATGGGAAACATGATGTTATCACGTAAACGATCGTGGTCCTCGTTCGTGTAGATGCCGCTGGTGGCGAGAGATGTTGGGCTGACATACTTCCACGTTGGTTTCGTTAACGGTTGTATCGTTGGTGGTGCCATTGATTCAACTGGTTTTGGCATTAACCGGTACCAGGTGTTATAGATCTTGTACATGGTTGGCAGGAGTTCGTTGCAATCCTTCGGTGTTCCTGTTTTGGTGAATATTCTGGATCCAGGTAGTAAGAATACTGATTGGTTCGTATAGGTGACTGGTAGCTCATTGTAGCAGCCTTCCACGGATCGTAAACGACACTCTGCAGGTACACACTTGATCAGGTGCATGGCTTCGCCGGCCATTATTGCGGTGTATCCTGGTTCCTTCATTATTCTGTAAGCCATCTCGTCAGGCGCTATGCTCGCCAGGGAGAGGGCGTTTTGTAGTACCTGTTTCTCCAAGGCACATTTCTGTTCCATGGTGTCTCGGTACAACTGTGTTAGCTGTGTTTTGATGTGTTTCTCCACATACAGGAATTTCGAATTTACGTAAGAGAATATGTCTAAATTATTGACGGATACTTTGGCTCGAGTTTTAAAGGTTTTGCCTCGCTGTGTTTCCAGGATTGATAGTTTCGGATGTTTGGTCTGTAGCAGGTGGTATCCACATAAATTGAGCTCCGTTGTTTTAGTAAGCGCAAATGTGGTCTCCTTGGTTGTTACCGTATATACCGTTGGTGTTGTGTAGTTCCCTTTGGCGGTCAGTTTGTTGGCCATTCCCTCGTAGAGGACATCGTATCTGTCGAAATGGCAGCTGTCTCGTGGGGCGATACTCCAGTAAGTCTCTGCTCCGTCGGTATCAAGGCATTCACCTGGCGGTACCTTGCAATGTACGCCAGATGGGAGGATCACCTCGTTTGATTTCCGGTCAATCGAGGCTTCGAAATCCCGTAAAGTTACTTTGACGACGGTTTAGACGACGACGTCTTCCCAAGTTCCAAAAGCATCGCTATATTCCGTTCCGGAACATCGTCCGTCCACGGAGGTGGAGCCTGCTAGTGTAATAGAACGCGTGTTCGTGCTGTTTCTCTTGAGGCCTTGTATGATGCTCTGTTGGCCCGTTCCCATTGCAATGGCTCCAGAATTGTGCAATCTTAAATGCAAATATAAATTATTAATTATTCTTATGGTCTACATAGGATGGTTATTTCTGCGTCACCCGCTGGCGCGTTTGAACGTTGGCTATATAAGGGGTGATTCGCAAATACAAGTCTTACATTTAATGTTGCACTCTCTACTGAACGAACAATTCTCTTTGAATTTTATTCTTTTCACCTCCTATGGGTGCGTTAATAATAATTTAATGTTTATTTAAAAAATAGACGTGCGATTAGGACGTCACACCAGCATTACTATTCGCGACGGCAAACTGTTAACACGTTTACTACTTTCGAGTCCCGAATCCCTTTGTCAAGCGTCAGTAATCCGGCGTTACGCGTCGTCAAACTTCTGTACAAGTCTTTAAGACTCTTAGATATACTCTGAAACGGAGTTTACCAGCCGCTAGCATAGCGACTGTAATAATAATAGAAATTTAACGTTGAGTATAAATAAAGTGATTCTTTTTATATTGCAACGATTCGTAATTATTTAACGATCGGCCATTCCTACATCCTCGATCGGCCATCGTCCACTGTAGTCAGCAGACGCAGTAAATTCTTTGGAGCCTTCGGAAGACCATCCGTAAGAGGAAACCCAGTGTGTTTAGAGAACATCATACAGCACGTATTTAGATACAAAAATCTGGTGAGTCAAGGTAATACCGATTTCACAGCGACAAGTTATAAGTCTTCTGGTCCCCGGTAGACCTGGTGAATGCAGGGTGACCGAAAAAGAAATAAAACATCTTAAGAAATAAACATTTTATTCAATTTAAATACTTAAACTCTATATTAAACACAGACTCACTACTACTATTATTTCAATTGATATAGTCACGTTTTAAGAAATTATTTAGCATTAATAATTTAAATTAATATTTTTTTTTTATTAACTTCAAATACTGAGACGTGACAGTCCTACAACGTCCATTGATATCTTATCGAAGGCGGTTCCCGGGGTACCAGTAATCATCATAGGTTGTTTTGTTTTCACCCGGGTAAGTTTTTTTATTTGACAGCTTCTGCAGTTTTTGATGTACTCTTGTATATCCTTCTTCATTGTGGGCCAATAATAATTCTGTCTTATTCGGTGATAAGTTTTATTTACGCCTTTATGTCCCCCGATTTTCGTAGCGTGTTTTTCGTAAATAATATTCTGTCGTTCCCTTGGGTCGGGACAACAAATTAGAGATTTGCAGATTGTTATTGTTAAAGATAACTCTACTAAAAATCCTCTAGGACAGTGCATGCCACGATCTGCACATTTCGGCCGATTTCCGAGAGTTAACGCCTATCGCGCCTCCCTTGCGTCTTGAGATCCTCAACTAGCAACCGTAACCAAGCGCGCGGCGCTCTGCCTCAGGTACGGTGCATCTGTACCGCGAAGCGGTTCCGTACCCCCTTACTGCCAAATATTAATGTTTTAAACGCGATCTCTTTAGAATTTTTTTAAATAATTAATTCAAGAACAAAGTTTCAATACTCGATTATTAATTACATTTACGATATAATAATTCTAAAATATTATTAAATTATATTCGATAGATTAAATTTGTTAAATGTGTCGCGCGCGGAAACTCTTTCCGATATATAAATTAATAAATAATTGTAAATTTAAAGTTTTATAAAAGACGCTTTTATTAAAAGCACGAAATACTTATGAACGATATTATTTAAGTTATAGACTGTTGGATATTCCCAGTATATGATGTCATTATATAAATTAGAATAACGTAATATTTTTAGAATTATTATATTGTAAATGTAATTAATAATCGAGTATTGAAACTTTATTCTTGAATTAATTATTTTAAAAAATTCTAAAAAGATCGCGTTTAAAACATTGATATTTGGCAGTAAGGGAGTATGGAACAGCTTCGCGGTATAGATGCACTGTACCTGAAGCAGAGCGCCGCGCGCTTGGTTACGGTTGCTAGTTGAGGATCTCAAGACACAAGGGGGGCGCGATAGGCGTTGACTCTCGGAAATCGGCCGAAATGTGCAGATTGTGGCATGCACTGCTCTAAGAGTTTTAGACATAAAGTTCCAGGGAATCGTATGGTATAAATCATTCTGAGCAATACTAATAGATTTCAGTCCCAGTTCTATCACAACATCACGTAGTGACCGAATACAATTTTGAATATCGCTCCGTTTAATAATGGTTTTATCATCTTGTTTTATCGGAAGACTTATTAGAAAATTTCCATTATTTAAATTTGTAACTCGCGCTCTTGTGAATGTAAGTTCTTCAAATTTTGGGAGTTTATTTTCCCTCTGGTAATCTTTCGCTCCTTTATCACAAGGGGCTCCGTTAAGGGTTACGAAAATAACGTGGTGATCCTTCCTAATAAGCAGAGAGTCACGAGTATCATTTATTTGAAAAGGACTTTCGTTGTCCGAGGATCTGGGTTGAGGGGAATCTGCTTCATTTTCATGTTTCATTTTCGGAGTTCTCGTCCGTCATTGATTCGTCCTCGTCAAGTTCCATTAGTTGGTCGTTTGAATTTATTTCTTCTTCTGGGTTTACGAGAAATGGGAGTTGTGGTTCATCGGTAATGATGGGAGGGATTAATAAAGTATCCTCGTTTAGATCTCTGATAAATATTCGGTGTGGAGAGTCTTCGGGTATATCATTGCTGGGTAAGTTAGTAATGGAAGGTCTAGATTGCTCAGTTATCGACTGGGCTGTTTGATAAGAGAAAAGGGACTCATTGGAGCTGTCGTTTAATGTGGTTAAAGGGAGCGTGAAAACATCTGAAGTGTATGGATTTCTAGAGAGAGCGTCGGCGATTAGGTTAATTTTTCCCGCTTTATAATTAATTTCGTAATCGTATTCTGAAAGTTTTAACCTCCATTTCCACAGCCTTGAAGTGGGGTCCTTTATTGAGTTTAGTCAAACCAAGGGTTTATGGTCAGTCAAGATGGTAAACCGTCTGCCGTATAGATAATGACGGAAGTGCGTGACACAATACATAACAGCCAGACACTCCTTTTCAATAGTGGAGTATTTCCCTTCGACGTCGTTCAACGTTCTGGAAGTATAAGATATTGGTAAATCTTTTTCAGCTTCGCTTTGGCTTAATACGCCTCCTATGTCGTATCCACTCGCATCTGTGGGTAATAGGAAAAGTTCGTTAAAATTTGGATATTGTAAGATGGGTTCCTTGCAAAGTTCGTTTATAAGTGTGTTAAAAGAATTTTCTTGTAAGGTGGTTCAGATGAATGGTTTATCCTTCTTTAATAGGTCGGTCAGTGGTTTAGCAATTTTTGAGAAGTCCTTTATAAATCTACGATAGTATCCAACGAAGCCTAAAAATTGTTTAATGTTCTTATGAGTTTTAGGGACAGGGAAATTTTTAACTGCAATAATCTTATTAGGATCTGGTCTTAAACCGTCACCTCCTATAACGTGTCCCAGATAGGCTTCTTCATGCCTTAAAAATTGGCACTTATCAGGTTATAGTTGTAGATTTGCTTCCTTCAATCTCTGCATAAGCTCCCTAATTTTCATTTTGTGTTCTTCCAACGATCTGGCGTATATAACGATATCGTCGAGGTAGACAAAAAGTTCACTTCCCTGTAATTCTGTGAGCACGTTATCCATTAAACGTTGGAAAGTAGCAGGTGCGTTTTTAAGTCCGAAAGGCATTCGTTGGTATTCGTAATGTCAATATGGTGTAAAAAAGGCTGTTTTTGCTTGGTCTCCAGCAGCCATGGGTATCTGATGGAATCCTTGGGCGAGATCGAAAATAGAGAAATATTTCGCGCTACCCAACTGGTCCAATATTTCCGAAATATTAGGCAGCGGATATGCATCTCCGATCGTTTTTTTGTTTAGCTTCCTGAAATAAATTACCATTCGCCACTTTTTCTGCCCGTCAGCCGCGGACTTCTTCGGAACAATCCATAAGGGAGCGTTGTATGGCGAAGCTGATGGTACTATAATTTCCGTTAACAATTTAGTCACTTGCCTATCTATTTCCTCCTTATGGATAGGCGGATACCTGTACTGTTTTACGTGTATAGGTATATTGTCTGTAGTAGATATAAAATGTTGGACGAAGGTAGTGGACTTAAGATTCTCCCCTGGGAGATGAAAACACTCAGCATGCTCTTCGAATATGCTTTTTATCTGTTCTGCTTCTTCATTTAAATGCTTTGTATTTATGAGAGCTTGAAGCCGTTGTACGAGGCTAGAGATTACATCTGAAATTTCAGAAGAGACCCTCGGGTCTGGCGATATAGCGAATGTATCGGTTAATTCTGAAAAATCCTCCAGACCTGTTGACCCTGGGAGCGTGTCAACAGAGTTCCTGAGGCTTGAGAACGCTGGCAGCTTATTAGGAAAAAGACCTCTCCGATCTCGTGATATTAAAGACATGCTTGAAAATTTCCCAGTATTGGAGAGTTCTTCATGGCTCATTGAAAACTCTGTTAGATTCCTGGAAACGGAAAGTCGTTCAGAGTTGGCTGAATCGCAAAACTCCTCGAGGTTCGAAGAAGAAATTGAAGATTTCCCAGTATTGGAGTGCTCTCCTTGGCTCATAGATTTAGAAGATGAAGATTTGCCATAGTTGGAGAGCTCTCCTTGGTTCATTGAATCAGAAGTATTCTGGCGGTGTTCTTCAGAATCACCTAGTATAATATAATCCTTTAAAGGCATTGAGTACACTTCGATCGTGTAATTATACTCCGTCAAATTGTAGGCTTTGATTTGCCCTTTCCCTCGGGAATTTTTGACGAGAGCTTCCCCCCAAAATAAGCCCTTTATTGGCTCGTTGCGAGGAACGTATCCTTCCTTTTTCTCTGGGTTCGTAATATTGAAAGTGACGTCAACCACAGATCGCGCGGGTATTTTCGTTTTTAAAGAAAGGGACCTAAATATCTTCAAATAACAGGCATCCCTGTTTATAATCGACAACGGCATTATTGTATTTTAAGAAGTTAGTACCTATTATGCCGTCTGCAGGTATGCCAAAATCGTCCTTGACGATGTAGAATTTAATTCTCTTCCCCATAATTTTGATAGTGGTTGAGCCCAGTGTTTTTATCGGTTTCTTCGAAATTCCCTTTAGTTGCAGTGTGTCCTTATTATTTATAGGGATGTTCTTTAATATTCTCAATTTTATTAAATTCACAGAGGATCCCGAATCTATCATAAAGAAACAGTATCCTTTAAATTTTTCAGAAATATCGCTATTTTAGGTTGGTACGTTTCTTGGCCTATATTCGCTATCCCTATACTAACTTTTTTACTTTCAAAGTTGTTAGTTGGTTCGACGGCCGGCGCTGGGTCGTTATAAATTTTTAATGAATTTTTTGAAAAAAACGAGCCCTGAGTTTCGTTTCTTCTGTTCAGGTCTGGCTCATCGAGGGTTTTGGTCGTATCGTGATGGAGCGCGCGGTTGCTTGGGCCGGTTCCCTGGTCGCGCTTACCGTCGGGCGGCCCTCCGCGTTTGCCGATGGTTGAACTGCGTTTCTGAATGCCAATTTCCGACATTCGGAAACCCTATGCCCCGGGACCTTGCAATAATTGCATACGGTTGGTGAATTTGGTCCGAGTTGTCCGGGTATTAAAGGTCTAATCTAAGGTCGTGGGACGTAATTATTATTGGGGTTCTTTAATGTAGATTTAGGCTGTTCTGCGTCCGGAGGCTTTTGGTTGCCTAAATCTGAGCGCATTAGTGGGAATTGTCGCGGCGGATTTTGTCGTTCGCGTTGTCTTTCGACTTCCAAATTTTTTGAAATTTTAACGGCCCATTCGATGGCCTCGTCTAGTGTGGCGATATTTCGATACTCTATGCGCGTGATAACATTGGAGGGTAAGCCGTTCGTGAAGGCTTCGAGGACTTCCTCCTCGACCTCGTTATTGATGGTTCTTCCCTTGGCGTCTGTTATCATCTAATATCGCGGTTCTTAAATCTTTGATTCTCTCTGCATATTTTAGAATGGTCTCATTGGGCGATTTGTAGGCGTTGGCTAATTCTCCGCGGTACTGCGCAACGGATTTATTTGGGGCAGGAATGGTTTTTAGTTTATCGAGGAGGTCTACGACGCGCATGTACACATTTCCCTCAACTACCTGGTACGCGTCGCCCTCAATTTTGTTCATTATAAATTGTACAAGTTGTGGTTCTTGCACGGGGAGCAATAAATTTCGGGCGCGCTCGCATGCGCGAGCAAATTGGAAAACGGAGATTCGGTACCCATTAAATGGGGGAATGTTTGCTACTACGTCTTTTATTTTTAATGCTGGCATCGCCACGGGTGGTGCCGCTTCGTGCATTATTTGATCGTTGCATTCGTCGTACGCGGATGCGGCGCGGGAAGCTTCGCTCATTCTCTGCTCTAAGCTATTCACTTGCTCTGGTAATTTCCGTAACTGCGATAGCTCCGATTGTATTTGAGAAAGTACGCTAAACAATGAATTCGCGTCGATCGATTCGTTAGGGCGTTTAGTTGTTTCGTCCCGTTCCTTGAGCGACATTTTGGAATGCGATGTCTTTTCACAATCGTCTACGTACTTTTGTTTCTTTTCGGGTTCTGGGTCAACATTTACCGTACCGTGCGATCTTGTGAATTGGGCCATAACTTGATGTATATATATATTTTCGTTTTAATAATTGTATATCAAAATGGATATGTACGCGCGCGTCATGAGCAAAATTATGTAAAAACAATGTATTAAATGGAGTACGTACGAATAAGGCAGTACCTTCTCTTAATCCTGCAAGAATATGGTATGGTACAATAAAATAAATACAGTACAGTAAATTAGTGCATAAAAGATAACGAAAACGATAAAGTGATTAAATAAGATCGCGAGAATATAGTAGCAATATAGCAAAAGACAAATGTATAAATGCATATAATAAAATGAAGCTATATAGGAATATATATATATATATATATATATATATATATACATAGATATGTTTTTTTTTATTCAACTTATTCAAGTTCTTCATAGGCTTCTATTGTTATAACTGTAGTATCGTCATCGAGTGTTGCTTCAGACAAATCTTCTTGAAATTCGGTAAATCTTAGAAAACATTCAAAGCATTCATTCCCGATTCTGGAGACAGTTAGCTTTTTCCAACATTTGTCACAATAGTGAGTGATAAGGATTCCGCTAATTACTAAAGTATGTCTAAAAACTTTACGCCAAATTCGGTTTTTCAGACGGATCTATTTTATCACAACACTGTTGACAAATATGGGTTGGTACTTCGTAAATCGGTATAAGGGGTCTTGAGAATCTGTGCGGACACATGAATATATTTCACCTTGTAAGCAACAATAAAATAGTAATGTGAAATGATATGATAGTATATACATATATATATATATATATATATATATATATATATATATATATATATAGGTAATGCAATAAAATATAGGAATATTCTGAAAATAAGATAATGCAATTATAGGGTATAATAAAACACACAAAAATAGTATAATATGGAAATGACAATGGTATATAGTGTTGCGTCCCTGCGGGTCGTCTGTGACCGTTATTCCTGAATCTGCTGTACCCGTCTCCGGGAGAAAGTTGCTAAGGGTTGTTGTTAAACAACGGCGTTCATCTGGAGAGAGATCGGCCATCTGAGAGTCTCGCAACAGATGCCATTCCGGGCGGACGTATTCGAGATTACGATAATCGTTATTGTTCTGTGTTCCTTGTATAATAGTGTTCTGTGTTATTATATTAAAGTTCCTTTCGTTCTTTCAAAGGAGTGTTAATTATTTACTTGCGGTACGCGAGTGTCGGTTGTGTCACGCGGATTCGAGTTATATCGATTTCGATCCGCGGATGCAACAATATATATTTCTTTTATTTGCTGCTGGCGCTAACGCTCTGAATTTTGAGTCTTCTCATAATATTCGCGACGCGGGTCGTTCTCCGCAATGTCTAAATGCGATGGTGGAGATTGCTCGACCTTGATTGGAATTAATTTGTAAATGTAGTTATTTACGAGTGGCCTTCACTTGGACACAGTACAATTGGACACGGTGCAAATGGACACGTTACAAATGGACACGAGATTGTGCACACGGTTCAATTGGACACAGTGCATTTGGACACAGTAATTTTGGATACAGTAGCTTTTGGACACATAAGAAAATACGCATCGTTTACTTGGACACCGCTCAATTGGACACTGTTCATTTGGACACCGTTCGTTTGGACACAGAAAGATGCGCACCGTTCATTTGGACACCGTTCGTTTGGACACCGTTATTTGCTCACCGTTCGTTTGGACACCGTTCATTTGCCCACCGTTCGTTTGGACACCGTTCATTTGCCCACTGTTCGTTTGGACACCGTTCATTTGTACACAGAAACATGCGCACTGTTTGTTTGAATATGTAACAGATGGAGAAAAATAAAAATCATTTTGGGAAAATATAATCAGTATTCTTATAACACTTTATACTGGTAAATCTATGTAAAATATGAAATCGTGAAAAGGAGATACATTTGAAGGTTATAATATCTGTCAAAATAAAATATATTCATACTTATATATCTCTGATACTGATGTCATTAATTTTACATTGCTTTTAGCACTTTGTTTAGCCTTTCGCATATTTGGATGTCATGCATGGATACAGTGGGTTCCGCCCCCCCTACGGGGGGGCTCCACTTCCGGAAGATATAACCTAACTCAAACCTATTTCTTATTTAAAACAAAAATTTGGTGTGGATTACGTCGTATAACTTAAATCAAATTTTGGTGTCCAAACGAACGGTGTCCAAACGAACGGTGGGCAAATGAACGGTGTCCAAATGAACAGTGTCCAATTGAGCGGTGTCCAAGTAAACGATGCGTATTTTCTTATGTGTCCAAAAGCTACTGTATCCAAAATTACTGTGTCCAAATGCACTGTGTCCAATTGAACCGTGTGCAAAATCTCGTGTCCATTTGTAACGTGTCCATTTGCACCGTGTCCAATTATACTGTGTCCAAGTGCACCACTCCCGTTATTTACTTCGGGTATCTGCTCGGATACTGGATTATTAGAATTGCTAGCACCGGTTGATTCGAAAGAATTATTTGCAAGGGCTCGATAGTATTGCGCTACTAGTCGTCTAAGTTGATTTTCACGACCGGCACGGCGTGTCTTCGACATTTTTAATTGGCAAGCATTTCGATATTCGCCTCTTCGTTGAACTCTAAATGTGCGAGGTCGCCTCACTAAGAAGAGAGAACGAAAAGCGAGAGTGTGCGGAATGGCCTCACTAGCTCTCACTAGTACTCTGCGTTGATACCACTGCTT